>NC_045449.1:37686273-37711288 GCF_002776525.5 Piliocolobus tephrosceles | reverse complement strand
AGGAGGAGGAGGAGGAGGAGGAGGAGGAGGAGGAGGAGGAGGAGGAGAGAACTCACTACCATATTCTCTCCTTTCACTTACCAACTACACCTGGATTTTAAGTCTGCCATCTGGTGGTCACTGCCACAATCAACATTCATTATCGCCTCAGTCCTTCCCAAAAGGTTACATGGTTCATTTGTGGGTTGACTTAGTAATAATTACACTCATCCATTTTCTAGATTTGTGTCTTAAAGGCTTGGACTCCATCTCCTAGTGGTTATACCAATGAATTTTCCTTTGCCAAGGATCCAGATTTTGTTTGTACAAAAGATTCCAGTAGCCTTTTCTCTGTCAGTTCCATCTCCTTCATCCTTCTAGCAGAAACTGATTAGTGGTAGGTGTTTCACGATAGTCCTACCAGTAATTTATTTTCTAACTTGATTACAAACCTTATTTTAGCCTTGTTGTCCTTTAGGTTTTATGAGTGCATGTGCTAGTCACAAAACTCTCATTTTGTTCCGTATCAGTGATGGGAGAAAAAAAAATAGTTCCCAAGCAGGTTCTCAAAGAGTGAAGCCAACAGTATGCCCAGATTGAAGTAGGATTTAATTTTGAGGTTTTTTTTTTTTTTCTTACTGGGACAAAGGGTAAATTTTCCATAGTCTTGTCCAGTGTGAGACTTGAAATGAAACAGATATCTTGAAAACAGAAACTTTTCTAAGAGGGTAGTTAGTTAAAAGAGAGTGGTTTTTGATGAAAAGCTCATGCCACAATCAATTTGGTTTTCTGACCCACAGATTGGAGCCCAGGCTGGTAGAGCCCTTTGGGGAAAGCCTCGGAGAGTTTTCACTAGGGTGGGAACATATGTCAGCACCTCCTCTCTTTCCATCCCCTGAGAGGAGGGCTTTCCTTTCCTCTCTAGCCTGCTCCTGAGAGCCTACTGCTGCTCCCTGCAGAGTTCGAATGAGAAACTGGGCCAACTGAATGTGTTTAGAGACTTGTGCTAAAAGACCTGTGGAAACAATGTTGCCCAAGAGGCATTTACCTTGATCTTTTCAAGCTCCTTTTGAAGAGCAAGTCTTTAGGGGCGAACCAGATGTGCTTTCCTCCCACTGCCATTCTTTTCCCTTCCCTTCTGTGTGACATTTGGAAAAGTTCATTAGGAAGGATTATAGAGCATGCAGAATAAAGACACAGATGACTGGTTTGTAAGGAGGATAGAAGCAGTGATATGCGTCCCTTGGTTCCTTTTATTGGAATTGTCTGGTGTTCCTGTTTGTGATTCTCCTCAAACTTTTGGAAGGGGAGAAAAACCAAAATATCCTCCATGATTACAACAGGCCAGGGTTGAAATGTGCCAAGTGGTTTGTTGCCTGAGTTGGACCAGAGTCCTGTGGTTACTAAACTGCAGAATTAGCCAGCAGATGCCCCTGTGGTAAAATGTAGGATCTTAGAATTTACAGGGGATCTGCAGAGAAAGAAAAATGAGGACAGTCAGGAAATTATTACAAAATATTTGAGAACCCCAATCTCGAAAACTGATTCATACAAATTAGGCCTGCTGTTCTGAGGTATATGTGGTTTAATAGGTGAACTAAGCTGAAATTAGAAAGAGATCATTTTAAGCTCCATTTGGGTGGCAAAATGTTCAAATTTCATGAATTACACTGAGTTTTAACCACCGAGTATTGGTTATCCAGGTTCTGGACACATACACCAAGAAAGTTCTGAGCCGTGTTCTGAACTTTTGTTGTATTTCTAATTTTAACTTGACTCAACATACAGAGAGGAATGGGAATGGATCCAAAAACTTTCTGGCTCTGAATCTATGGAAAGTGTGGATCATACTTCTGAGTGCCCCATGCAATTGTTCTTCTACGAGCTCCAGATGGCAGTGAAAGCTCTCCTTCAGCAGATCAATATACCTCTACACCAGGTACTAGACTTTACCATTTTTATCTTCTTTTTTTATGGCTCATGGAAACTGCATTGTAACATTAAGTGGGGTGTGTGTGTGTGTGTGTGTGTGTGTGTGAATTTTCCTTTACTTAAACACCACTTTGCATGTCCATGCACGTTTTGAATGGATGCCCACAGGTAGACACAGGCTGCAGTTCTGCTCTTTTCCTCCAGCTCCTCTGCATTGGACCTCTTCCACGTTTTCTGGACCCCACTGTACTATGGTCTGGTCGGAAAAAAAAAAAAAAAAAATCAATGACTAGTCTACCTTGAAAGACAACCAGGCTCAGCTTCAAGGCTTCAAGATAGCATAAAGCAAAGAGAACATACGAATAATTAAAGGTGTACTCACATGTACAAATGATTTCTCTAAGAATAGAAGGATGATGGTGGTATAATCTACAGCAATGTCCCAAGGATATGCCATGCTATTTTTTCCTAGAGAATTTTCTGTCAAACTTATTGTCATATCTAAATCAAAATATACAAATCTAACCTCCACTAATAAGCAACTTCAAGAAAAACTGTTGGCATAAAGGAGGATAGTAAAACTTTGTTAGGCTCTGCCCAATAGGTTAACATGAGGTAGCATTATTGAATTGTTTTGGGTGGGGGGGACTATGTTCATCAATCCTGCCTTCCTCCCCAAAACACACACACACACACACACACAATGAACCAAGTTTAGCCTGTTAACTGGGAGACCATTATAGGAGTGATTGGCTCTTTTTAAATACAAGAGAGAACCATGAATTGGCCTCTAACCCATGGAAGCAGAAGGATAAATTAGAGTTCTAAGAATGTCCTTCCATTGGGGTGCTCTTTTGATTTTAAGTCTAAAGCAGCCAACGCTAATCAAGACTAAATTGCACAAGATGCCATAAAGACAATAGGGAAGCAACTGGATTATTCTAAGGGTGGCTGTGTGTTCACTAGGAGAAAAAAAAAGTAAGAGCTCCACTTGTGACAGTAGATACTATTAAAGGGTTTCTTGGACTTAGCAGGTTTGAAGCAGCTCGTATTTCATTGGTGACTCTTGGGCTACATATACATGTTGGGAGAAGGCTGCCTAACTGCCTAAGAGTGCATACAACTTTTTTTTTTTTTTTTTTTTTTTTTGGATACTTGTAAAATTTTCTCAGTCCTTGGCCAGAAACTACGTTTTTCCCCCTTAACCAACTTAAATTGAAACGAGTGGATTTTTAATTCAATCCATTTTTGTTGCTTCATGTAATTATAGTCATCATTTTGAAAAGCCCACAGAATGCAATCATTTTCTGCTTTTATAAGAAGCATAAATGTTGTTTTCAGAGTTTATGTGGAACATTACTGCCTTAAATCTTGATTTTATATAGCATTATTAAATGGGCTGAACCCTAATATTTATGTTGTATAAAAATTCCAAGCTTGAAGTTGTGTAATTTTGTTAGATGTTTTATGCCAGTTTGGTGTTGTTTATGTAAGTGCCATGTTGTAACTCTCCTATTTTTCCTCCGCGCGTGTCCCTCTGCAGGCAAGGAACTTCCGCCTCTACACACAGGAGGTGTTGGAAATGGGTCACAATGTGTCCTTTCTTCTCCTGCTCCCTGCCTCAGACGACGTCTGTACAGCCCCAGGACAGAATAATCCTTACACCCCACACTCAGGGTTTCTTAACCTCCCTCTTCAGATGTTTGAACTTGGTATAGTAGCTTGTTTCACCTAGAAATATTAACCCAGCCTCCTTATAATAAAATCACAAAGTTATATCTGTTCCCCCTTGTCCCAGTGGAGGGTCAATAAATCACATGATGGCTTTGGCAACAACCCTTCCTAGAACTGTGTACAAGTCTGAGAAAAAGCAAAGCTCCAAGACTATGTGCCTGAGCAATAATTATTGAAACCTAGCAAAGGCCCAATGGAGAAGAAGGAATTCTAAACAGAAAGTTCAGTTATCAGGCTGGACTTCTTGCCTCCCTTCTGCTTTCTTAAAACATAAATATAAAAACCGATGTTTTCATGAAAAGCACTGCCCCTTCTCTCTCTCTCTCTCCCCCCCCCCCTTCCCTCTCTCTCCCCACTTCCTTTCTCTCTCCTTTCCTCCCTTTTTCTCTCACCCTCCCCACACCCCCAACCAGAGAAAAAAAATAATAATGAAATTAAAATGTAGAGTGTGTATCACTTTGGAGGGGAAAAAAGCCTATAATTTTAAGTAGCACTGACTTATTAAATAGACTCTAAATTTCTGACAGACCATTTGAGAAATGGACAGGGTCTCCCAGGATGCAATATTGTGATTTTAATGTGGGGTTCTGAATGGTGGAAGATCCTGTCCTGACTTTCAAAAATGAATAGCGTGGGCTCCAGTTTCTCTACTTTTGCAGAGACCCCTGCTGCCCACTGAGATTGTAAATAGGGAGGCTTTGTCGCCTTCCCATGCTTCATCTTGAAACAGGCCAGTAAGAGGCAATTAGCAAGAGTTCGGTCAGTTCAAATGAAATGTACAATTTGCAGGAGGGTGAGTGAGTGGGTGGGTGGAATGGAGGCAGACCCTCTTTGGATTGCTCCCCAGTCACCAGATTTAGAAGCAGACAAGGCCACTGCCTAATGTCTCATTTGAGCCCTGGGCATCTGCGTCTGAATTTATCCCTCAAGGATGATTTGCTTAAGCCTCTGAGTTTCCCTTGCTCCAAGCACTTCAGATGCCCAAAAGCTGATGAACAGCAATTGTTACTTTCTAGAGGAGGGAGTATTCTTACAAGAAGCTCAAATCAGACTTGTAGCCTGGGACTTGAGAGTCCTAGTTTCCCTATTGTATGACACTGGCAATTGCTTAACCTTTCTACACCTTTTCTGTGTCACACAATTAATCACATTGGCCATACCGCTCCCAAGAGGCCTAGATGTGAATGTGACCATTTAATGAGTTCCTCAGCCAAAAAGCATTTTTAGTCTGTAATATAACAACACTGTTTGGGGTAGGGTATTACCATAAGTGTCTATTGGGTGCCCACTGTGGAGATTTAGAGGTGAGTAAGACAAACGTTCTTTCCTCAAGGGGCTTTCGTATGGTGGCAGGAGTAAAATAAGAATACAAATTATTATAAAACAAGGAAGGATATGCCAGAAATTGGAAGTGTTAATATTGAAAGAAAGCAAGCACATTTTCTCAAAGAAGATATGAGAAAACCTTCATGGAGGGGAGGATATCTGATATGGGGTGTTGAAGAACAAACAGGATGTTAATAAACATAAATAAAAAGAAAAGCTTTCTTTTGGGGCGAGTAGAATGAGCAAAAACATGAAAACAGAAGATTTCAGAAAGAATTGGGAAGAGAACAAGTGGTCCAGTTTGGCTAGATCAGAGAAATGTGAGGAAAAGGTGGGACATAAATCTGTACAGACAAGGTAGGGCCATACTGGGCAGTAGCTCCAGCATCAGGCTGAGGAATCTGTTTATGATAGATGGGAAGCATGGGTCAAAAACTTCAAAGATTATTTTATTCATCCAGTGTTAGGGTAGGAACCAAAAACAGAAGAAAAAAAAGAAAGAAAGAAATACAGATATTTAAAAAAGAAAAAAAAAGTTGCCCAAAAGTAGGTAACTATTTATATGAGAAGAGAAGTCTAGAGAATAATCTCATTGTTTTCAGCTTCAATGACTATGAGGCTATTGCCGCCTTTTTCAGAAGTAAGGAAATCAGAGGGGAAAAATAGTCTGCTGAAGGAAGTGATGCTTTTAGCTTTGAATATGTTGAGACTGAAGGTGCTAAGTCAACATCCAAGTGGACATGTTTCACTGGCAGTAGAAATGCAGGAGAGGAATTGGATACTAAACACAGAAATCTGTCCAGTGTCTATTAATAACAGCTGAAGCCATGAAAATGAATGATTTCCCAGGGATATATAATTGACAGAGAAAAGAATTAAAGAAAACATTTCATTGGAGAGCTAACCAGGATTCCATTCTGTGTTAAACAGTCATTGTTATTCCATGATTACAGGCAAAAATACATGAAATTCATTTCCCCATGGCTTAATGGCTTTGGTAGGAACAGTCTACAACTTGGTATCAATCATCAGAGTACATGTGACTCCTAAGGCCCTGAAGGTTCAAGCCATGCAACTATCCTCTCTAGTCTGTTCCTGTGAGGCTCACACACTCTTCTTGAGTAGCCACCCTTTGTCCCACTGTTGTTATTCTCCATTCTATAATTTGGTGAAGTCTGTTAGCATCCATTTCTTTTCTTCATTCAGTTTTTCATTCATTCATCAATAAATATTCATTGAGTAATCTACTATGTGCCAGGCACTATTCCAGGCACTGAAGAATCAACAATGAAAAAACTTCTCATAGAGCTTACATTCTAGTGGAAGAGATAAATAACAAACCAATCAATAAACCATAATATTGTAAATATCAGAGAAGTGAAGGTCATGAAGAAAAATAAATCTGGGTAAGGGACTCAAGTGAAGTAAGCTGCACTTTATACAGCTGGGTGATCTGGGAAGGCTTCTCTGAAGAAGAAACATTTGAGCAGAGACCTAATATTTCCAGTCAATGAGAACAGTAAGTGCAAAGGCCTTAGAGTAAGAGTGTGCTTGGCTAAGAGATCAGCATATCTGGAGTGTAGTAAGCAAAAACAACAAAGATAAGAGATGAGGTCAGAGAGTCATGGGAGCTAGACCATGCAGGGCCTCACAGGCCATGATAAGGAATTTAGATTTTACTTTAAGTATGTTGGAAATCCAATGAAAGATTTTGAGCAGCAGAGTAACATATGAAAAGCTCTGTAAAATCCAGTGGTCATCCCCCTAAAAAATAAAAAATTTTAAAAACATTTTTTAAAGCTCAACTTTGTTTAACCCAGCATTTTCCAAATTCATTTGACCATGATTAGAGCAATGTTTTGCATGGGACCTATTAATAATCTGTAGAACATATACTTTGGGATATGATAGCCCTAGAACAGTGCTTCTCAAATTTTAACCTGCATAAGAATCACTTGGAGAGTTTGTTAAAATACAAATTCTTGGAGCCCAACACCAGAGATGCTGAGTCAGGCCCAGCAGGAGGCTGGAAAATTTACATTTCTAGTAAATTCTCAGGTAATACTAAAGCTGCCAATCCATGGACCTCAATTTAAGTAGCATTGCCTATGACAAAGAGATTAATACATAAATACAAAACTAGAGATGTGGTTAACACAGGAATTCAGCCAAATTCAACTGTGCCTGTCCTTTTTACCTGTTTTACCTCTTCACATTGCTAGAAGCAATATGAGAGCATCAGATACTATCTTCCATCTATGAAAAATAGGCCATAGATCAAAGCCTGACTTTAAGATAGTTTTTCCTAGAGTAAGGCATACTTTCTCACCTTCTTAGTCCTCCCTTGTTGCCATGTCATTGGTCATCCAACTGATTAATGAGGACCATGTAAGTTTCCAGAAAAGACCACTTGGTTGGGCTCAGTTCCATTGGCATAAACAATTCTATTAGTCTTTTTTTAGGGACCAGAGGAAATGTTGCCAGTAGCAGAAAATTAATACATGCTCTAATACAATAATTATTGTACTTGAGCACCACCAGCAACAATTTCAAAAACATTTCTGGGCCTTGGTCTCAGTAAGAATCATGACAAACTCCATCTTATCCCCAAGCAATCAGTGCTTTCCAAGAGGAAGTTTATCATAACTACTTCCTCCATTAGGCATCTGGCCACTAAGCATTTAATGACACCTTATATGGGAACTTCCAAGGGCCTGCTACAGTGGACCTAAGCCTCTCTAAGAAGGATGCTAAGCATTGTTTTTTCTATAACTAGGAAATTCCATTCATAGGTAGTTACACAGTAAAGGGTCAAGAGATACATTAAGCATTCTGAGAAAGGAGAAAATGTTTTTGGAAATTCAGTCAGAACTCAGAAAATTTTAATAACCACATGGGAATTCTAATGAAACTTAAAAAGGTGTGAATTATGGGAATATGTAAATTTTAATAGAATAAAGGGTTGCACTATATTTCAGTTTGACTTGTATAAGTCATCCCTGTCCCCATGAAATAATTTGAGATTTGGCAAACTGACCTTGTTCCTGCCAGTGGCCTAAGTGAATCATAAATAACTTTCTAACCAGCTATGGAAACTGCATCTCTGCCTATTCCAGCACTGCGTAGATCTAGCAAAAACAAAATGATAAAGGAGCTCAGTTCTCTGTCTCCTAGAATAAGGACTAGACTGTAGCAAACCCACAGGCTATTCCTTCATAGGATTACTTGCAGGGTCAAGAGAAATTGTCCTATTGGAGCATGTTGTGAGACCTGGATGAGGAAGATTGTGCTGGGGCAAAGCAGATTCACCAAAAACCCACTTCTCTTTCCACAGCCTGAAGGTTGACACTCTACCATCCTTTGTGTGGGAGCAGGATATGACCCTTTTGCAGTAATAAAGCATGTCTCTGGGGGCCTACAAGCATCCCAGGAACAGAAGGAAAAGCAACATCATGAGCCATTAGAAACTCTATCAGGTGATGTGGCCTCTTGAGGACTTGCCTAGCCTGCACAGAGGAGGTCACCCTGCCCTGACCTTGTGGGTGCTCACAACTGACAGCAGGCCTATAACAAGGAAAGTTGGTTTTTGTTGATTTCCTTGGCTTTATGATTTACACCAATTGGACTAGAAAGACAAAAAAAAAAAAAAACTAGGGAATTTTTAAAAAATAGTTTGAGGCCTGATATTATATATTTCATGCTCGGCTTGTGCTTGGCTACATCCTTCGTTCAACAAACATTTACGGAGCTTCTGCTATATGCCAGGTGCTGTGCTGGGACTGAACCACACAGACATTAATAAGGCACCATCTGCCCATCACAAGCTCAAAATCCATTAGAGGATGTAGGTATCCCTACCGATAGTCTTCATAAAACGAAAGCAGTGCTATACGAGGCAGGCTGTTGAGTTTCAAAGGAAAGACATCTAATTCTTCCTTACAGAGATAATACTTGAGCTGTATCTTGAAGGATAAACAGACATTCAGAATGGGAAAGAAAAGGCAGGCAGAAAAGGAAAATCATTTTGAGCAGAAGGAACAGTATGTACAAAAGCTCAGAGACCTGCAGCTTGATGAAGTACACTCTTAGTAGCTCACTGTGATGGATGCTTAAGGCATCTGAGGAAGAGTGACAGAGGATGAAGCTAAAAGTTTAAAAGATCAAAATCATACATGACTACTTATGTAACACTAAGGGGGTACAACTTTATCCCATAGGTAAAAGGAAGCAAAGAAAAGATTTTAAGAAAAGGGATGGTGTGGTCTTATTAGATTTTGACAGCTCATGAAGGACTGATTGCAAGAGAGTAAAAAACAAATCAGGCTGACATTGGATATGATGAGACAATTAAGAAATTAAGAGACTACCTCATAGATCCACCTGGTCATATCTCATGGGTCCATGAGCCCAAACCAAGGCAGCCTTAGTGGGGGTATGGAAGAGAGAGCAGAGAGATGAGGAATTTAGGAGTTAAAATGATGGAACTTTGTGATTGATTTGATGTGGCTGAAGAGCAAGATGAAGGAGCCAGAGAGTCTGAATAAGAGTGCCGAGACGGATAATGTTACCATCTACCGAAATGGGCCATAGGAAGGAGAAATAGGTTTGGGGCAGGGGAATGATGATGAGGTCAGTATGACAAATGATGAGTTTCAAGGAACCTACGGAATATCCAAGCAGTGAGCCTAATGGAATTCAGGCCACAGGCTTGCAAGAAATGGCATAGTGTCAACCTTCATTCCTAATACCCATTTTACATGATTTATTCCACCTGTCAACTCATTCACTACTAGGAATCTTTAGAGGTGCACCTTGTGCCCCAGTTCTTTCTGACACCTTGACAAAGACTCATTGAACTAAACTGACCCCAGGAGGTCATCTCGTTGACTCCATGGCTTCCAAACTCAGCCACATGGCCCAGACTGATTAGGATTTTAGTGAGTTCGATATCCTTAGGAAGAATATTTTAATCCCAGTCCTGTTTTAATATTCTAATCACTACCACTAAATGCCTCATTCTTTACGGGTGGTGAAAATGTGTGGTGGAGGGACAAACATTTATTTTATATCAGGTATGTGCCATATGCTATGCTGGGCACTTTATATACATTGTATTACTTAATCCTAGGTAGGCATTATAATCCCTGTCTTAGATATGAGAAAACTGAGACTCCCAGAAGTCACCTGCCCACTGTCACACAGGTGGTGAGTGGCAGAAGTATGGTTCAAACCCAGGTCTGTCAGATAGCTAAGCCCACGTACTTTCCACTATACTATACTCCTAGTGTTGATGCCAACCTTATTTTAGTCTGCCACTATCTCATGTAGAAAAAAGAAGGAGAAAAATACCGCAGAAAATTCGTCTTAGTCTGTGAATTACTAACAAATCATGTGGTTCAGCTAATGACATTATTGTAGCCTTATACCATTTTATCCATAAAATGCATGAGATTCACATTTTTAAAAATTAGAAGCTTCCAGTCTATCTTTCTTGCCTCAGTTATGGCTACCAAATGTATCATTGCTAAACCACAAAAGACTATGTTAAAGTAACATTTGTTAAAGTAACATTAAAGGGTCTGGATTAAAAAAAAAAAAAAAAAACCACAAGAGTGGGGAAACTGAAGCGTTATGGTTGAAACCTCCTCATAACTCACTTGTGGTGCATGGCATGGACGGTGTGGGTGCTGTGAGACCACCCACTGATCCAAGGCTCCCACCACGGAGACACAACAAGAGAAAGCTGTGAACACCCTAGCTTGTAAGAATTCAGATCAGACTGATAGTGTTTCTTTTAAAGAAGTTATTCAGTGCCTCTCCCTATTTTTCCAGTCATATTTTGGAAAGGGGAAAAAAGCCAATTTTTTTTTTTTTTTTTTTTTTTTTTTTACTACTTGGTTTAGAAAGGCAGGGTGTGAGACACTTCACTCTCATCACTTTCCAGCCAAGAGAGGACATCTGTCAAGTGCTAACAGGACATAATCCCTCCTTGAAAGTCATAAAGACACATTCAGGGAGCTACCAGGGTCAAGAGTAAGCTAAAAAGTCGTGGTGATTCCTTCCTGTGGAGCTGCCAGGAAATATCATAGACCTGAAACACCCTTCCAAACAGGAAAATCAAGCCCACAGTAAAGGAAAGACAATGGAGAAAAGAGGAGCCTTCGGGCGAAAGCTCAAAGATCCGTTCATGCATTTATTCATTTACTCATTTGGTCAATAAACCTTAATTGACAAGCTACAATGTTCCAGGTTTCAATGACATAAAAATTAATAGGAGGCATAGTTCTTGTCCTCAAAGAAATCACAATCTAATGCCAAGGCAGTCAAGTAAACAGAGAAGTACAATGTAGTAGGACAGTGTCATGAAATGTTTTGAAACAAGTGATCTAGGAGCACAAAAGAGGGAGAAACTAGTTCCACCTGGCAGGGAGATGTCAGTGAAAACCTGACATCTGGCTGAGGAGAAAACACTTACCGTGAATCTTCAAGTATCACAAGTTGACCTGGAGGTATTAGTAAAGAAAGGTATGTGAGGAGGAGGAAAAGGCATGTTTAAAAGCATGGAAGTATAAAGGGACTCGTAGTAAGTTCAGCTTGACCAAAGCTTAGGACTGATGAGGGACTAGGGCTGGAAGGCAGCATCATGAGGGAAGGTGTGACTGAAAATATACTCAAATCCTAGGTCGCAGGGAGCTTTCCTTATGGGGAGATGTTTGGATTTTTATCCTCAGGTCCAGAGGGAGCTCTGTAGAAGTCTTTAAGCAGGGAAATAGTATGAGAATTAGATCATTTGGGAGAAGCTCCATAGCTTGTCATTTACTGAGAGGGCATATGAAATCAGTTCTCTGTGTCAGGCAAACAAAGTGCTAAACAGAGCAGAGAAAATGGGAAGGAAGGATCTGACACCACAGAGAAAAATCGAGCCCAAGACAGAGGCCTCCCAAGTTGAGAAACACCTCCTTGAAGTGAGGCATAGCTAGAGTAAGGATGGACTACTCACACCCTCACCCCATTCTTCTCTTCTACTTCCATGGGCGGAAAGACAGAGCACACTACCCTGGCATTCACCTAAGATTTATCCACAGAGAAAAAAAAAGCAAGGAAGTAGTAGGCAGTGGTAACATGGGAATTGTAGGGTGCACAGAAATCTCTCTCAATATGCAGAAAAGTAGGGCTTCCTCATTGAGGTGTAGAGATGACCAATGCCCCATTTTGAGGTACTGTGGTTTTAGCTTCCCTAAATGGCCAGATCTGGGTCTCAGGAATCAACATCTAATTACTACCTGTAATTACTACCCGTAATTAGATATTCTTCCTAGAATTCCTCGCTAAAGGAGCCAGAATAAAAATGTTTCAACAGACTTGTGAGTTGTAACAGCCCTATTTCCAAAGCATGGAACACACTGGTACAGGTCAGAGGTAAACAGAGTAAAAGAGGTTCTTGAAGAATGAGTCTCCAAATTCATCAATGCCCAGGAAGAAATCAGTACTATGATAGTCTGAAACAGGGTGCTTTCCTCATCCTACTAGAATCCGAAGTTACGGTATATAATCAGAGCTGGTCAGAGAAGTACAGGAAATCTGATCATCTCAAGCTGCTTACACCAGGCTCAATCCTACACTGCTCTGTTCCTCCTGAAAAAAGGAAATGACAGAGATGAAGGCTGGACTCTTTCCTGTGGTCTCTGTCCCATTATCTGTTGAGAGAAGAAAACCAAGTCTGCTGAAAGCAAAAAATGGTCTGTCCAGGCAGCAACAGCTCTTATCATCCATCCAGAGGGGCCAAGAAGGGGAGAGGCAGAAGAGGATCAAAGCCTATCATAATAGGCCCTTGGGGAAGTTTTGCAGTCAGACCAAAGACACCCTGAGAAAAGGATGTCTTCTGTCTTCTGGGGGTTCTGGCCTTGGAAAGGAGTAGGCAAGATATGTACTGGAAATCAGATGTGAAACCCAAAACTAGGTTTCAAATTGCTACTTGGCTTTTTTTTCTTTAAAGTGATAAGCAAGCTTATTTTCCCAGCATGTGTGTGTATATATGTGTGTGTGCACGCGCACACACACACACACACACACTCAGCCCCAACTTTAGGGAAACGTCCACATAACTGCAGCTTTAGCCAACCCCACTTCCCCATACCCTACTAGGAGTTGGTAAACCTTAAAAGGGAATACTGTCTGACTAAAGCCAGACAACTGGCCCCTTAAGAGCACATTTATAATTTATTTATGGCTTAATATTTTCCACTGATAGGATTAATAAATCATGTTTTCATTCAACTTGTTTTCTCTGAGGTATGAATTTCTCTATTTTGATACCGGATCTTAACATGTTTTATTTTGCTTGTCCATTTTCCAGTTCATTTTTGCAGCTACAGAGAGAAATTTATTAGTCTGTATTGCCGCCTTTCTGCTGTTGTGGAACTGGATTCTCTGAATACCCAACAGTCCCTCAGGGAAGCGATCTCGGACAGCGAGGTTGCAGCTGCCAAACAAAGACACCAGCAAGTTTTAGATTTCATTCAGGTAATTGTGTGTTTCTTCTGGGGTAAAAGGGAGAAGAGGCAGGGTGGAAAAGGCGACAGCCAAGCATGGGAAAGGACAGCAGCCAGGCTGATTCAAAGAACACGGTGTCTAAGTAGCCTATTGAGTTGGTTAAAATGTGGAGCTCAGGGAGATAAGTTTTCAAACAGAGTCTTAAGAAAAAGTTACAGATAAATCACAATATTACGAAGAACTGTTATCAGTCACCATGGTAGGTAGTGGTAGCTTTCCATACAGGAGAGAAAAATCACCCCCCAGAAGCAGTAACTAGAATATTATTCTTACCTTGTAGCCCATTGACAATTCTAATAGAAAGAAAAATTGTATTAATTAACTCAATATCTCAGAGAAAAAGAAAATAAAATGACCTACCAGTTTATGTTAACCCAGATCCAATTAGAACTAAAATTCCTCATGTTTTGGGCTTCTTTCTCATGGAATTGACACTTTAATATGTGTCTGTTAAGATCAGAAAATGTGTTCCCCTTCCCATGGTCTTGTCTGGTAAAGCCTATAGTAACACCTTACGGTCTTGTGAAAGGGGTACTGACTAGTAGTCAAGAGAATTTGGATCTGGCCTGAAATTGCCTCTGAATCCCTTAGCCAAACCTGTCAATCTTTCTGTCCATCAGTTACTCAGTTCACCAAATGAGTAGAATAGCAATAGCCCCATGATAAATATCACTATAATACATATTCAGTTCAATTTGATAAACCTTTATTAAACAACCAGATGTCAGGCACTGTATGCAAGATATAAAGTTGAATTAGACATGGTCTCTGATCTTAAGGAGTTTAAAATCCATCAGGGTAGATAAGAAATGTGTGTAAATATAATTTGTAAAATGTGCTAGGTGCCAAAAAAAGATATACCAAAACAAAACAAAGAAACAAATAAGCTCTGTGTCAACACAAGGAAGTAAAAATTTACTTTCCCTTGTATCAGAAACATTCCCGTGAAGGATGTAATTGATATCTAGCCTGGCCTACAAGGATAAGGTTAGATTACAGTAAGGTGAAATAGAATGTAGAGCATTCAAAGAGAAAATATAAACAGATAAGGCAGACAGAGCAGAAAAATAGTATTTGGGGAATGATAAGTAGTCAAGCTATTGGTTGGGACATAAATTGAGTGATGAGAGGTAGAAATCAGGCAAGAATGAAAGATAGCAATGATAGCAGATCACAAGGGCTTTATTAAAAGCCATGATTAAGAAATCTGTATTTTATTCTGTAGGCAATAGGGAGCTACCCAAAGTTTTGAAGAAAGTTAAGTTACAGGCTCTCACAATTCTGTTTAGGATAGATTCGAGCATACTCTTGAATCTATGTATACGGGAAGGATACTCTTTCCGTATACAGTGGTACAGCCATACTGGTTGTTTATTGTAAGCATTTACTCTGGTCATGCTCACCAAATAAGGATTTGAGGACAAGACTAAAGGCAGGGAAACCAGATAAGAAGTTATTATAGCTATCCAGACAAGATGTAATGAGGACTTAAGATGAACGAATGCTGTGAACTTTGGGCAAAGAAATCTCTTGTAGTCCCAACAGTCCCAATCTCCTCATCTGTAAAATAGGGATGATAAGAATAGGCTACCTCATAATGTTACTGAGTAATTCAATGAGATGATACATATAAAACACTAGGCAAAATGCCTGGCACACTATATTCATTCATTCATTCATTCATTCACAAGAAGGAGAAATTCTTTGAAATGTGAATATGTGAGATTCGAGGTGTTTGAAACACTCAGGAAGAAAATATTGTAATTTACTTGCAAAGTGGAGAGCAGACAAATCTTTAGGTTTATCCTACTTTCCTCATCCTGTGAATGAGATATCTTAGGTGACCTCTCAGAATAGAGAAATAACTTTCAAGAAGTTACTTTCTCCATTGGCCTGAGAATGTAGAATTTAAACATTCAAAACATTTACTTCATTGATTTCATTTCTAGTAAAAATGGAACACAGATGGTGGGCAAGGGGAGGGAAAAGGAAGAGAGTGCAGCATGAGGAGAATATGAAAGACTGGCTTATTTTTGAACTCCATATAAGGGATAGTGGAGCATAGTAAGAATAACAACAGATCAGAAGTTGGTCCCAGAGGAGGCTGGGAGGCTGAGACGGGAGGATCTCTTGAGCCCAGAAGTTCAAGACCAGCGTGGGCAACACAGTAAGCATCCATCTCTATTAAATACAAACAAAAAATAAAAAGAAATCAAGGAGCATACATTTTTAGTCCCAAATCTTCTGATAAACTCTAGAGTATTGGACAATTCATTTGATCTCTGGGGCCTCAATTTCCTCATATGTAAAATGAAAGAACTGGACTAGATGACTTCTGTGGGTCTAGTTGGCTCTAACGTTTTATGACTTAACAACCAGAGATATTTTTAGAGGAACACTTCTCTACCCATGCCTTAGGTTCTGTTTCTGCCTTATGCCACTTATGCCTCCCTGAATCCAGTATGTTCCTCCAACAAGAAGGCTGACTTTCTTCAGTCCGTTGTGTTCTCCAACTCCTCCCAGAGTTCCCTGGCCTCATTCCTACTCCCTGACTACTACCCCTGCTCCTTTCTTTTTCATGTAGTGTAGGGCTTCACTGCCTTTTTCTCTTTCTTTTATATCACACCAGTAAGTGGGTTGGATAAAGGCAGGCCAGGCTGGGAATTCTTCAAAGTTCTAGCCTGCTCTGGTCTCCCAAAGCAGGTAACTTGAGAGCCTCTCTACATACTTCCCTTCTAGTCAGCCAGGTACACGCAGACTTGGATAAAAGCCAATTCTCAAAGGGTTCAAAACATAACTTCTTGGTCGGGGTGAAACAAGACCATTTCCCTATACTCATAGCCTTCAGTGAACCACTTTGCTTCCTTGCTTCTCCCAACATGAATAATTTCACTGAGTGGAGACAATTCAATATCATCTCTCCCTTTATGTTGACTTTGTGGTCTTGGTCTCTCTCTCTCTCTCTCTCTCTCTCTCTCTCCCCCTCTCTTTCTGTTTCTTTCTCTGTCAAAATGAAAGCCAGCTGTAGCCACTCACCCATTGGTATTCACAGCTTAGCCCACCACACACCATAACCTGCAGAGGCGACCGCCAGTCATGAGAGCATTTGTATGATTCCAGATCTAAGACAGTGTTGAAGTCACTACACAAACCAAACATTGTAAAGAGCAAGGGAGTCTATGTAAATACAGTTAGGAAAAGAAGCCAAGGAGTGCAGCCAGAAAGAGGGAGGGCTAGACCAGGGGAGGTGTAGAAAATCATAGATAAGGCATACAGGCTTTATAGACAGCACATGCAGCAGAAATGTCAAAGTGTGAAGACCTGGAGCTTGGCATATTTTGAGCTGCTAAAGCCTAAAGGGCAATTAGGCTATAATTTATATACTGTAATGCTTCAAATGCTCCTAAGCTGTAATAGAAACACAGCTCATTAAATATAGCCAATCTATCATCCCCTCGAGCACCTTGTAGCTGTGCTGTGAGAAAACCAATCACCTTTACATTTTAATAAAAATATTATCTTGCCTGAGTACAGAGAAAGGAATATAATTTACGAGATGAAAACTGAAATTTTTAAGGGGCAGGGTGAGAAATGGACACAATTTTTAATCAACAGACCTAGGGAATTCATGGTCTTTCTTTTTTAAAATGTGTCAGCAAGTCTTTAGAAGGTGAATTTGGACCTTAAAATCAGGGGGATTATGTTGTCAGTTACTTTTAGATCAACAGTATAAGGTAAAATGGGTGAAAATTGGCCTTCTTTTGGAGCAATTAGCTAAGTCTCATTAAACTCAATCCACAGACCTCCCTATACCCATATGGTTTTTTAAGTTTTTCTTCAGCTAAGACCTCTTCACATCACTGAGAAAAATTACGAAGTAAATATTGTTTCTACATACTTCTAAAAAAAATTCTACACTAAATCCCTCTATTCATCCTCAGCAATAAAGCTGAAACAATCTTATCCAAAGAGAGCAGGTAGATTATTTACTAATAATTATATTAGCCTCCTAGGGTTGCTGTAACAAATTCCCATAAACTGGGTGGCTTAAAATAACAGAAATGTATTCCCTCACAGCTCTGGAGACCAGAAGTTTGAAATTAAAATGTTGGCAAGGCCACACTCCCTCTGGAGGCTCTAGAGGAGAATCTAGTCTCTGTCTCTTCAGTTTCTGATGGCTGTTGGCATTCTTTGACTTCTGGCCACATCAGTTCAATCTCTCTTTCTGTAGTCACATTGCCTCCTTCTCTTATGTCTGACAAATCTCCCTCTGCCTCACTCTTACAAAAATGTCCTTATGAGGACATTTGTTGTTAGAATTAGGATTCGCATAGAAAATCCAGGATAAACGCCTCCTCTCAAAATCCTTCACTTAATCATATCTTTCGCCATATAAAGTAATTATTTTGTATCATATCAAATAATATTCATAGGTTCTGCAGATTAGGATATGGATGTATTAAGGGGGATTCCATATTCAGCCCACTACAGTAATCATGATTGTCATTATAAAAACTGAACATTTTTTATGTTCACTCGTCTACATTATCTTAATCCATATAATAACTCTCTTTGCGGGTAGAGATCTAAAGAATTAGATCATTCATTCATTCACTAAACAGTCATTTTTTGAGTGCATACCTACTCTGCAAAGCTGAAAGCAAAAAATACCAAAACACAATCCCTGTCCTTGTCGGGCATTCTAAAAGCTCTCCACAGTCATGCGGTGCCTTTAAAATAACTTTCAACAAGTTTATGCTGCATGAGGTAGGGCCAGTAAAAGCCAGCTGAGAGAACAACAATCTCATTGGGAAAATTCATCTGAGTCTCATCTGGGATTCCCACTTTGGCTTTATCCCCAGACTTTAGATTTCTCCCTTCAAAACGGCTTAGTGCCTCCTCATGGGCCTGCCTACTGCTGAACTTCCTGCACAACTGACCAAGCTAAAAAAGCCTGAAGCTCAATATCATGCTTTCATCACTGGCCCTGAATACTCTGCTGAGTCTTGTCACCACAGGACTGACAAGAACTAGAAAGCAAGGGAAAATGGCTGTAGACCATACCCTTCCATTCACTAGTTCACTCTAGCTAGCTTTTCACTCAACTTGGCGGACTGAATGTCACAACTTCAGACCTACTCTGTGTTTGTTGGGAGGACCAGGTTTGTGGATATTCTTAATGAGTAGGTTTCAAGTACAGATTAAAGACCTATGAAGAAATTTTGAAAGTAAAATATAACACTGGGCAGTGTTTTAGTTTTAAAACTTCAACAATCAGAGAGAGAGATTAACCTTGCATGACTCATATAATGAACACCTTCTATCTGGAAGTTAGTTAATACCAAATTTCCAAATGTTCCTCAAAAATCCTAAAGTTTCAGAGCTGGAAGGGACCTTGGACATCATGTAGACTAATTACCTCTTCTTAGAGTTGAGTAAATGGGCCCAAAGAAGTTGGCTTGCCCAAGTAATTGAGTGAACTTAAATAGAAAGCCTACCACAAATTCCAGGGTCATAAGAAAAAAATACGTCTAACCAACAGCCCCTCCTTGAGATGGAATAACAAAAAAGCTCATGGCCCATGTCTATCAAGATCTGGAAAATTTTTGTCATCTATGTGTAGAGAGTCACAAAAATCTGAGTGAATTTTATGCAAATAGGCTTCAAGGAAACTACTATTGTACTTTATAATGAAAATATCATTAAAATGACTTTGATAACCCAAAAATCAAAATGGAACAACTTAAAATGGACCACTCTAGAAATGCAAGGATGTTTAAATTATTTAAGAATAAACTGTTTAGGCCGTTTCGAACTTTAGAAGCCCTTACTCTATATGTAAGAATGTAGTAAGTCTAATATATAAAGTCAATAATTTTCTACTAACATAGGTCCAAAAATCTCTACTTAGCAAAAATATTCCAGTACAGCTTTGCTTTTCTAGTTCACATATAAGAACTACGACTACATTTCTTTCTTAAGATATTCTGGGGGGGCGGAGCAAGATGGCCGAATAGGAACAGCTTCAGTCTCCATCTCCCAGCATGAGCGACACAGAAGACCGGTGATTTCTGCATTTTCAACTGAGGTACTGGGGTCATCTCACTCGGGAGTGCCGGACAATCGGTGCTGGTCAGCTGCTGCAGCCCGACCAGCGAGAGCTGAAGCAGGGCGAGGCATCGCCTCACCTGGGAAGCGCAAGGGGGAAGGGAGTCCCTTTTCCTAGCCAGGGGAACTGAGACACACAACACCTGGAAAATCGGGTAACTCCCACCCCAATACTGCACTGTAACACCAGCACACCGGAGATTATATCCCACACCTGGCCGGGAGGGTCCCACGCCCAGGGAGCCTCCTTCCTTGCTAACACAGCAGTCTGCGGCAATCTAACCGCAAGGCAGCAGCGAGGCTGGGGGAGGGGCGCCCGCCATCGCTGAGGCTTAAGTAGGTAAATAAAGCCACTGGGAAGCTCGAACTGGGTGGAGCTCACAGCAGCTCAAGGAAACCTGCCTGTCTCTGTAGACTCCGCCTCTGGGGACAGGGCTCAGCTAAAGCAGCAGAGGCCTGTCCAGACGCGAATGACTCTGTCTGACGGCTTTGAAGAGAGCAGTGGATCTCCCAACACGGAGGTTGAGATCTGAGAAGGGGCAGTCTGCCTGCTCAAGTGGGACGCTGACCCCTGAGTAGCCTAACTGGGAGACATCCCCCACTAGGGGCAGTCTGACACCCCACACCTCACAGGGAGTACACCCCTGAGAGGAAGCTTCCAAAGCAAGAATCAGACAGGTGCACTCGCTGTTCAGCAATATTCTATCTTCTGCAACCTCTGCTGCTGATACCCAGGCAAACAGGGTCTGGAGTGGACCTCAAGCAATCTCCAACAGACCTATAGCTGAGGGTCCTGACTGTCAGAAGGAAAACTATCAAACAGGAAGGACACCTATACCAAAACCCCATCAGTACGTCACCATCATCAAAGACCAGAGACAGATAAAACCACAAAGATGGGGAAAAAGCAGGGCAGAAAAGCTGGAAATTCAAAAAATAAGAGCGCATCTCCTCCTGCAAAGGAGCACAGCCCATCGCCAGCAACGGATCAAAGCTGGTCAGAGAATGATTTTGACGAGATGAGAGAAGAAGGCTTCAGTCCATCAAACCTCTCAGAGCTAAAGGAGGAATTACGTACCCAGCACAAAGAAACTAAAAATCTTGAAAAAAGAGTGGAAGAATTGACAGCTAGACTAATTAATGCAGAGAAGGTCATAAACGAAATGACAGAGATGAAAACCATGACACGAGAAATACGTGACAAATGCACAAGCTTCAGTAACCGACTCGATCAACTGGAAGAAAGAGTATCAGCGATGGAGGATCAAATGAATGAAATGAAGCGAGAAGAGAAACCAAAAGAAAAAAGAAGAAAAAGAAATGAACAAAGCCTGCAAGAAGTATGGGATTATGTCAAAAGACCAAATCTACGTCTGATTGGGGTGCCTGAAAGTGAGGGGGAAAATGGAACCAAATTGGAAAACACTCTACAGGATATCATCCAGGAGAACTTCCCCAACCTAGCAGGCCAGGCCAACATTCAAATTCAGGAAATACAGAGAACGCCACAAAGATACTCCTCCAGAAGAGCAACTCCAAGACACATAATTGCCAGATTCACCAAAGTTGAAATGAAGGAAAAAATCGTAAGGGCAGCCAGAGAGAAAGGTCAGGTTACCCACAAAGGGAAGCCCATCAGACTGACAGCAGATCTCTCGGCAGAAACTCTACAAGCCAGAAGAGAGTGGGGGCCAATATTTAACGTTCTTAAAGAAAAGAATTTTAAACCCAGAATTTCATATCCAGCCAAACTAAGTTTCATAAGTGACGGAGAAATAAAATTCTTTACAGATAAGCAAATGCTTAGAGATTTTGTCACCACCAGGCCTGCCTTACAAGAGACCCTGAAGGAAGCCTTAAACATGGAAAGGAACAACCGGTACCAGCCATTGCAAAAACATGCCAAAATGTAAAGACCATGGAGGCTAGGAAGAAACTGCATCAACTAATGAGCAAACTAACCAGTTAATATCATAATGGCAGGATCAAGTTCACACATAACAATATTAACCTTAAATGTAAATGGACTAAATGCTCCAATTAAAAGACACAGACTGGCAAACTGGATAAAGAGCCAAGACCCATCAGTCTGCTGTCTTCAGGAGACCCATCTCGCATGCAGAGACATACATAGGCTCAAAATAAAGGGATGGAGGAAGATCTACCAAGCAAATGGAGAACAAAAAAAAGCCGGGGTTGCAATCCTAGTCTCTGATAAAACAGACTTTAAACCATCAAAGATCAAAAGAGACAAAGAAGGCCATTACATAATGGTAAAGGGATCAATTCAACAGGAAGAGCTAACTATCCTAAATATATATGCACCCAATACAGGAGCACCCAGATTCATAAAGCAAGTCCTTAGAGACTTACAAAGAGACTTAGACTCCCATACAATAATAATGGGAGACTTCAACACTCCACTGTCAACATTAGACAGATCAACAAGACAGAAAGTTAACAAGGATATCCAGGAATTGAACTCATCTCTGCACCAAGAGGACCTAATAGACATCTATAGAACTCTCCACCCCAAGTCAACAGAATATACATTCTTCTCAGCACCACATCACACTTATTCCAAAATTGACCACATAATTGGAAGTAAAGCACTCCTTAGCAAATGTAAAAGAACAGAAATTATAACAAACTGTCTCTCTGACCACAGTGCAATCAAACTAGAACTCAGGACTAAGAAACTCAATCAAAACCGCTCAACTACATGGAAACTGAACAACCTGCTCCTGAATGACTACTGGGTACATAACGAAATGAAAGCAGAAATAAAGATGTTCTTTGAAACCAATGAGAACAAAGATACAACATACCAGAATCTCTGGGACACATTTAAAGCAGTGTGTAGAGGGAAATTTATAGCACTAAGTGCCCACAAGAGAAAGCAGGAAAGATCTAAAATTGACACTTTAACATCACAATTAAAAGAACTAGAGAGGCAAGAGCAAACACATTCAAAAGCTAGCAGAAGGCAAGAAATAACTAAGATCAGAGCAGAACTGAAGGAGATAGAGACACAAAAAACCCTCCAAAAAATCAATGAATCCAGGAGTTGGTTTTTTGAAAAGATCAACAAAATTGACAGACCGCTAGCAAGGCTAATAAAGAAGAAAAGAGAGAGGAATCAAATAGACGCAATAAAAAATGATAAAGGGGATATCACCACCGACCCCACAGAAATACAAACTACCATCAGAGAATACTATAAACACCTCTACACAAATCAACTAGAAAATCTAGAAGAAATGGATAATTTCCTGGACACGTATACTCTTCCAAGACTAAACCAGGAAGAAGTTGAATCCCTGAATAGACCAATAGCAGCCTCTGAAATTGAGGCAACAATTAATAGCCTACCCACCAAAAAAAGCCCAGGACCAGATGGATTCACAGCGAATTCTACCAGAGGTACAAGGAGGAGCTGGTACCATTCCTTCTGAAACTATTCCAATCAATAGAAAAAGAGGGAATCCTCCCTAACTCATTTTATGAGGCCAACATCATCCTGATACCAAAGCCTGGCAGAGACACAACAAAAAAAGAGAATTTTAGACCAATCTCCCTGATGAACATCGATGCAAAAATCCTCAATAAAATACTGGCAAACCGGATTCAGCAGCACATCAAAAAGCTTATCCACCATGATCAAGTGGGCTTCATCCCTGGGATGCAAGCCTGGTTCAACATTCGCAAATCAATAAATGTAATCCAGCATATAAACAGAACCAAAGACAAGAACCACATGATTATCTCAATAGATGCAGAAAAGGCTTTTGACAAAATTCAACAGCCCTTCATGCTAAAAACGCTCAACAAATTCGGTATTGATGGAACGTATCTCAAAATAATAAGAGCTATTTATGACAAACCCACAGCTAATATCATACTGAATGGGCAAAAACTGGAAAAGTTCCCTTTGAAAACTGGCACAAGACAGGGATGCCCTCTCTCACCACTCCTATTCAACATAGTGTTGGAAGTTCTGGCTAGGGCAATCAGGCAAGAGAAAGAAATCAAGGGTATTCAGTTAGGAAAAGAGGAAGTCAAATTGTCCCTGTTTGCAGATGACATGATTGTGTATTTAGAAAACCCCATCGTCTCAGCCCAAAATCTTCTTAAGCTGATAAGCAACTTCAGCAAAGTCTCAGGATACAAAATTAATGTGCAAAAATCACAAGCATTCTTATACACCAGTAACAGACAAGCAGAGAGCCAAATCAGGAATGAACTTCCATTCACAATTGCTTCAAAGAGAATAAAATACCTAGGAATCCAACTTACAAGGGATGTAAAAGACCTCTTCAAGGAGAACTACAAACCACTGCTCAGTGAAATCAAAGAGGACACAAACAAATGGAAGAACATACCATGCTCATGGATAGGAAGAATCAATATCGTGAAAATGGCTATACTGCCCAAGGTTATTTATAGATTCAATGCCATCCCCATCAAGCTACCAATGACTTTCTTCACAGAATTGGAAAAAACTGCTTTAAAGTTCATATGGAACCAAAAAAGAGCCCGCATTGCCAAGACAATCCTAAGTCAAAAGGACAAAGCCGGAGGCATCACGCTACCTGACTTCAAACTATACTACAAGGCTACAGTAACCAAAACAGCATGGTACTGGTACCAAAACAGAGATATAGACCAATGGAACAGAACGGAGCCTTCAGAAATAATGCCACACATCTACAACCATCTGATATTTGACAAACCTGAGAAAAACAAGAAATGGGGAAAGGATTCCCTATTTAATAAATGGTGCTGGGAAAATTGGCTAGCCATAAGTAGAAAGCTGAAACTGGATCCTTTCCTTACTCCTTATACGAAGATTAATTCAAGATGGATTAGAGACTTAAATGTTAGACCTAATACCATAAAAACCCTAGAAGAAAATCTAGGTAGTACCATTCAGGACATAGGCATGGGCAAGGACTTCATGTCTAAAACACCAAAAGCAACGGCAGCAAAAGCCAAAATTGACAAATGGGATCTCATTAAACTAAAGAGCTTCTGCACAGCAAAAGAAACTACCATCAGAGTGAACAGGCAACCTACAGAATGGGAGAAAATTTTTGCAATCTACTCATCTGACAAAGGGCTAATATCCAGAATCTACAAAGAACTCAAACAAATATACAAGAAAAAAACAAACAACCCCATCAAAAAGTGGGGAAAGGATATGAACAGACATTTCTCAAAAGAAGACATTCATACAGCCAACAGACACATGAAAAAATGCTCATCATCACTGGCCATCAGAGAAATGCAAATCAAAACCACAATGAGATACCATCTCACAACAGTTAGAATGGCAATCATTAAAAAATCAGGAAACAACAGGTGTTGGAGAGGATGTGGAGAA
>NC_045449.1:37661840-37686173 GCF_002776525.5 Piliocolobus tephrosceles | reverse complement strand
TTGGTGGGATTGTAAACTAGTTCAACCATTATGGAAAACAGTATGGCAATTCCTCAAGGATCTAGAACTAGATGTACCATACGACCCAGCCATCCCACTACTGGGTATATACCCAAAGGATTATAAATTATGCTACTACAAAGACACATGCACACGTATGTTTATTGCAGCACTATTCACAATAGCAAAGACTTGGAATCAACCCAAATGTCCATCAGTGACAGACTGGATTAAGAAAATGTGGCACATATACACCATGGAATACTATGCAGCCATAAAAAAGGATGAGTTTGCGTCCTTTGTAGGGACGTGGATGCAGCTGGAAACCATCATTCTTAGCAAACTATCACAAGAAGAGAAAACCAAACACCGCATGTTCTCACTCATAGGTGGGAACTGAACAATGAGCTCACTTGGACTCGGGAAGGGGAACATCACACAATGGGGCCTATCATGGGGAGGGGGGAGGGGGGAGAGATTGCATTGGGGAGTTATACCTGATATAAATGATGAATTGATGGGTGCTGACGAGTTGATGGGTGCAGCACACCAACATGGCACATGTATACATATGTAACAAACCTGCACGTTATGCACATGTACCCTAGAACTTAAAGTATAATAAAAAAAAAGATATTCTGAAATTCAGGCTTTATCATATGCCTTCACAATATCTTAATGAGGAATATTTAATTAGAATCTGAGAGATAATAACCCTTTATATGTGTGAGTAATGTACCCTGCGGCATCACAAAGCACTTTCAAATTCATCACTTCAACTAATCAGCCCAGCAACCATGGGAGGTGTAAAGGAAAAATGTTTTGGCCACATTTTACAAATAAAGCAACTAAGGCTCAGAAAGGTCAAGTGACTTGCTACGAGGTAGTATATCGCTAATAAGTGATATATCCCAGCTAGCATCCAAGTCTTCCACTATTTTCACTAAATGACAGAACCTCTCGTAAAAATATGCAAAACACAAAATATTACCAAAAATAAAGAGGTATTTTCTGGCTTAACAAATCTGTGTTAAAAATATTTTACTCTTGCTCAAAACCAATATTGTGGAAAATGGATCGGATCATCTTGGACTCTCAGGGAAAGGTATTCTTTTTTAATCACTGCTTGATAACTTACTGTCTTTTACCATTTTATTCCAAAGCAAATAGATGAAGTTTGGCGAGAAATGAGATGGATCATGGATGCTCTACAGTATGCAAGATACAAGCAACCAGTTTCTGGCTTGCCCATCACTAAGCTGATAGATCCCTCAGATGAGCAGAACCTAAAGAAGATCAGTTCTACATCATCATCACATATAGACTGTCTTCCATCCCCACCCCCATCCCCAGAGATGCACAGAAGAAAGGCAGTGAGTGGTAAGCAATGAGATCTGAAGTTCTGTTGTTTAGTTCCTGGACTTTTGGTCCTCTCTCCACTGATAAGGACTTTTGTGCTGAGGTATTGGTTCCAGAAAGTGGTTGAAAACACTGCTTGGGGTCAGAGTCTAACAGCATAGAGGAAACAAAATCGGAACAGTAGAGGAATAGGAAACTAGAGCAGTAACCTAAGACCAATGCCATTTGGGGGCAGGGAAGATTCATTCTAGTTCTAGCTCACACTTACAAGATGCAAAAGGATATAAAGCAGGGATACGGCTTCAAAGGTGCAGAATGGGGATCGCTGTGATGCCAGGTGAGGGCCACACAAGCCAAGGGAATCTGAGCAAGACAAACTAAGGAAGGAGAACAGGCCCAACCTCTATTAAACAGCATCTGACAAGAATGAGGCAGGAAGCAGGCCCCAACCTGGGTGAGAGTTCGGGAAAAACTTCCCATCCACATAGCACAATGTTTTAGAGTGCAAGGTGGGAAAGAGAGAAACCTTGGATAAACTAGAATCCTGAAACTGAGTGCATGTAAGTAGCATGGCCTCATCATGGATATAATGAACTTTAAACAAGTTGGAGAAGGTAACTAGCAAGGCACCTCTCCACCCTTGGGTATTAAGTGTAACAGCAAAAACCTGACCCGGTTAATATAAATTTCTACAAAATACCTCTATGCTTTTAAGTAGAGAGAAAGCATACTAGGTAAAGGCAATAAAAAGCTCTTGCCTAGCCATGCTTAGACTAGTGCCATTTTCTAGTCAATTAAAGTAATGGCAATTCAAATCATCTTTCTTGATTCAATAGTTTGTAAGAGCTCCAATTTTGCAAGCTTCATAATAATATTTTTAATAAATAGGCCTGATTTGTGGACTTGTCCCGTAGAGGGCGGCATGGTGTAACAGAAAGAGCTTGCACTTAGAAATCAGAGACCTGGATTCAAATCCCAGGTTTGTTTTACTAGCTGTATGAGTTTGAATAGATTACTACATCTGACTCTCAGTTTCCATGTATGTAAAATGAGAATAATACCTATACCTTGAAGAGTTACTGGTGAATAAGGTAATCTATATCAAAGATGCATGGCATATAATAGACAATATATTGTCAATATCATATTTAATGTTATTTTTATTGTAGAAAACTTTACTGGGAATCTGAGCCTTTTCTCTGAGTAAGTTTGTGTCTGCACCTGTATTTTAAAAACTCCAATGTGTTAAGCCAAAACTTGACAAGTGGAAGAACTTAGGAGACAGCTAATTTACGTTACCAAAGGAGTCTATGACTTACCAAATAACTCAACAAAATATTTAAGTAGAGTTTCTGGAGTGCATTTTTATAGACTGACACCTGGCTAGAGATACAAATCAAATATCTCTGCCAGAAGTTAGGCTGATAAGAGAAACAGATATATTAACAAAAAATTACCTGATAATTGCACACCTGCTATGAAGTTTATCAGAGGCACTAAATATTAAACTCCTATGATCAAAGAGAGCTTCCTGGAGGAGGTGACGGAATCTGGTATGAAGGATAAGCAGGAGTTGTGCAGGAAAACAGGAAAGAGAAGAGCATTATAGGCAGAGAAAGCAGATTATACAACTGTTTGTAGTTTAGGGAATTGCAAGCAGTTTGGCTGAAACTCAGGATCTAAGAACATTGTTCATTCTTTTCTATTTAAAAAAATATATTTATTTACTGGTCACCCTCTACGTGCCATGCTCTCTCCGAAGTAACAGGGATACAGTGATAAATAAAGCAAAGTATTTGCTCCCGTGGAGCTTACTTACATTCTAGAAAGAGGGACAAACAATGAAAACATAAACAAAAAGGATAATTTCAGGTCGTGAAAATTCCAGCATATAATACAAAACAGCAGTAGGGGTGGGAGTAGGCAGGAAGTGTGTTGAATTCACTAGCATGATGCTCAGCAGAGACCTATCTGGAAAGATGACATTTGAACCAACCCCAGAAGAAGAAGCTAGTAATGCAGAGATCTGGAGTTGGAATATTCCAGACAATAAAACAGCAAAAGGCCCTGAGGTAGGTGAGGAATAGAAAGAAGGCCAAGACCTTTGACACACAGTGAACAAAAGGGTGGATTGTGAGACATAGGGTAGAGAGCAAGACAGAAGCCAGAAGCCAGAGTAGGCAGGGTTCTGTAGGTCATAGAAAAAGTCTGGATTGTATCCTGCTTGTGATGGAAAGCCATTGGAAACTTTTAAACAAGGATTGATATAATCTGAATTACTCTTTAAAATCAAATCGGGTTGCTGTACGAAGAGACCCTAAGGGGAAAATATTGAAGCAAGGAGGCAACTTAGAAAGTTATTAACGAAGGAGACACCAAGTTTTCTGGCTTTGGGTGCCTCGTGGTATCATGATGGCACTTACCAAAAAAAGGTAAGAGAGAAGGAAAAACAAGCTTGGGTGGTTGGGCATGTTGAATTTGCGTTGGCTTTGGAACATTCCGTACAAAAAGAAACATTCAGCAGAAAACAAGCTGCATGGAGTCTAGAACTCAGGAAAGAAAACTGGGCTAATAATATAGATTTAAGAATCATTAACATGTGAATGACGTTTGAAGCTAGGAAAATGCTTGGGATTCCCTAGAAAGAGGAGGTAGAACAAGAAGAGGAGACTGTGGAAGGATCCCTGTGGAATGAAGCATCAAGACATATTAGACTAAGAAGGAACAACCAGAGAAAGATTTAAAAAAAAAAAGAGAGTAGTGTCACAGAATCAAAATGTGCAGAGAAAGGTTAAATTCAAAAACTGAAAAGCTTCAGTTGTTTTGCTTTTCTCAACAAGGAAGTCATCAGTGAGAGCAGTTTTTGAAGGGAAAGAAATAGAAACTGAACAGAAGCAAATCAGGGAGTAAATGAGAGGTAAAGAAGTAGGACAGGAATTTTCATTCTTTTAAAATCTTGGCTACAAAAGGGAAGAAGGAGGGAAGGTAGTAGCTAGAGAAGTGTAGGGTTGAAAGGGCATTTTTTTAAGGCAGGGAAGCTATGTATGCTATGATGTCCTACAGTTTGTTTAACTCTACAAACAACGCTTCATTTCTATTTCCACCTTTGCAGCCCTTGTCTGCCCTCTCAGCTCACAGAACCTTCCCAGTGTTTAATCTTCTCTTGGCCACAGGGTCCTTAGTGGATTCCTCCCTGGCTGTATGAGGGTGGCCTTCTCTATGCCACAGAAGTGCCAAACTCTCACGTTGGCCTGAGGACGGGTTGCACCACTCCCTGCTAAGAGGATCTGGCCAATTACATTCAGATTTTATTATTAACTTAAAATGTGAGTGATCATCATTCTGTTTCTTAAAATATAACTCTCTCTTGGGTCCATTTACTTCTTGGAAGCCAAGATTCCATGAGCTATGAAACACAAAGATGTGGAAAGCTGCAAATGAGAAATGGAACCCAGTGACGGGGAAGTGCTGTTGAAAGCTGGGGAGAAACATTCAGTGTCCTACCCCTCACAAAAGCAGAAGCATTTGAGAGCAATGAAATCTGTCACTGCATTCTCTGTCCTTCTCACAAGTGTGACCACTTTGAATTGTTCAAAAGCCATTCATGAAAGGGGGGAAATGCAGTTTAGAGGAACATACCTGCTGGGTTACCCGCAGGGCAAAGTTTGCAGCACAATTCCATTCTGTGTGTATAGGATTCACTAACTTCTAGAGCCTGCTAGAAATATAGAGCCTATCACAAACCTAGCCTCTGGTGCCAGCCCAAGATTCTGTTTTAAGGCTGTTGAGTATCTTGAATTTGTTTGCGTGTATCTGTTAGGAGTAGGGGATGGAGAGTGGAACTCTTTCACTTACTTCCCACTTCTGTGTGGTTTTCAAAACACAAAGTAGAACTCTTGTGAGTCAATTAAAATTAAGCATCTCTCAAGGACCCAAGGGGGAAAGCTGGCTCCTAGAAAAGGCAGCTCAAGGCAGGGGGTGGAATTATTTGGTCCATCACATGGGTATTTTCTCTCCCACTCCTTTTCTGTGGGTATAGTGGTCACAGGCAGCAGCAATTTTTTTTTCCAATACTGCTGTTTCTCCTAGTGACACATGGGTGAGGCAATAGAGGGGAGGGGGGTGTTGTTTCCTTCAGATGCATTTGAAGGTTATCCTGATCTTCCAAATGTAAATCTTGGTAACCTTTTTCCAGATGATGTTAAGAGCACTATGGCAGAAAATACATAGCTCAAAAAAAGTCAACAGGAATCTGAAGGTATTATTTCTCTTGGGATATCAGAAGGTGAACAAAACCCAGAGATTCTACCCAAGGCCTGATGAAAGATTCAGTAAAAGTCTTCATTTATAAATTATTTAAAGACTACTCAGACACAGTGGAAATAAATTCACTGAAGCACAAATTTTATATATATATATAGAGAGAGAGATATATAGATATAGATATAGAAGTGTATATATATATATTATATATATATATATATATTTAGACAGTAGTACATTAAAACTGTGAAGATAGATTTTGGGGCAAATATGGATTATTATTCTTTACTTTCTGTCCTGCCATGCCCCCTGCCTTTAAGAAAAAAGCAATAGCTTTAAGTCAATTATTCTTTCCTGAAATGTCATCTCCCCATAACGCCCTCAAAATCCACATCAACTCTACTCTGCTGTTGTTGGCCTGACCCACAGAAACCAGGAGTTACAACACTCATTACAATGGCAAGAAAGCCAAGCTTCCTAAGCCAGCACTAATACTATGAGCAGAACTTTCATCAAACAGCTCCTGGGTCAACCAGAGGGGAAATTCAAGGCTCTACCAGTCCTGGCCTGCCCAGTGGGCCCTCTCAGGGAAATTGAGGAGCATAAGCAAGTTTATTAAAATAACAACTGGGCAAGGTGCCTACAATGGTTAATGGAGCATATGGCCTGAATCTGGGGATGGAAGCTGCACTTTGCATTCTTTTCCAGGAAGGGAGGGAGCAGCAGTGGCCTAAGTCCTTGGAAACTCTCCTCAGTGCCCTGGCTGGCATCCTGGAGATTTTCCCAGACTGTTCTGGGAGGGGTATCCCACCCTAAGCAATAGGTTCCACTAAGTCTTCTAATAAATAATACAATCACCATGCAAGTCAAATATTTAGATTCCCACTACAGCAGTGTTTCCCAAGTGTGGGTCCATGAACCAAGGAGATAATATTTACCACTTAATATTCAAGCTCTTTTGCACCTCCTTCCTAGGTTACTATGGTTATAACTAGGTCTTCTCTTGAAATCAAGAGAAGCTTTGAGTCAATAGTCTTTCCTGAAATGTCATCTCCCCATCTTTCCTGAAACGAAATCTCCTATCTCTCATGTTCTGGGAGCTACAGTAAATCAGTTATATCATTCACTAATTCACTCTAAAATGTAGGTTAGTAAATCTACTGGACTAGATCATCACCAGCAGAAGATACCATACAAGAAATTATTATTCACCTTTATTATCAACAGCATTCTCACCTTGAAATATATCTGATTACTGGTTTATATTTTAATGATATTAATATGTTATTCTGTATTTAGGGTGAAGAGGATTTCAATAATATTAATATCTTCTGTTTTTAAGGCACTTAAAGTATCTTTTTTTTTTTTTTTTTTTTTTTTTTTTTGAGTCAGAGATTTACTCTGTTGCCCAGGCGGGGGTGCAGTGGCACAAATTTGGCTCACTGCAAACTCTGGCTCCCAGGTTCAAGTGATTCTTATGCTCATGCTCAGCCTCCCGAGTAGCTCGGATTACAGATGCCCACCACCACACCTGGCTAATTTTTGGATTTTTTTTTTTTTTTTTTTTTTTTTTTTTTTTAGTAAACACAGGGTTGCACCATGTTGGCCAGGCTGGTCTCGAACTCCTGATCTCAAGTGATCCACTTGCCTCGGCATCCCAAAGTGCTGGGATTACAGGTGTAAGCCACTGTACCTAGCCCACTTAAAGTATCTTTAACAAACTAAATTACTCCTCATAGTACCTATTCATAGTACCAGTTCACAGAAGCTAAGTGATTTGCTCAAGATCATATATGCAGTAGGTAGCAAGACAGGACTTCAGTCCAGGTTTCTCTAATTTTAAGACAATTGTTCTTTCTGCTATATTTGGACTGGCTCTTCAGTCAAATATCAGCAAAGATAAAGCAAAATTATCTGGGTGATTGTTTTCAGGAATCTATGGTAGATTAAGTAAATTAGATCCTTTCAGGATGCTTTGCTTTTAGTATTATTTCTAAGAGACAGTCAAATATCACTATTCGTTATGCTCCCAGATTTCAATATTTGTTTCAGTTTCAATTCCACTCAATATGCTTTACTGAGAGTCTTCTATGTACCATTTATAGCACAAGAGGTTAATAATACAATGATGCTTAAGACACAGTGTAGTTGGGAGGCCCTCATAGTCCATTCATATATCCATGTTCAGACTATATGATCTGGGAAATACAAAAGATTCTACACATCCCTTTGGTTGATTTGTTCCTTAGACCATTCCTTTGTTGACTGACTTACTCAATATTTACTAAGCAGAGATGAGTAAGACATACATACTGCATGCTCCCTAGAGTTCATGGTCCAATGAGGAAGACAAATAGGAAAATGGATAATTTGTAATAAAACTTGGTAAATGCAGTTACAGAGATATAAATAAAATGCTCTAAGAGGCAAAAGAACTGAGCAGTTAACTCCACCTGGGGAAAACAATACAGACTGTCCTTGAGAGACTGGGTCTTAAAATATGATACTCCATTAAAATATTAGACTGTCAGCTCATTTAAGGCACATTTCATATACTCCTTAGTTTCCTCCCAACAATGCTTTCTCACTATTCGTGTGTTGGGAGATCAAAATACAGACAGATTTTGCAAAGTGCTTAACTATGGACTGAAAGTGTCACATACTACGGTGGTTACTTCTAGTTCTGGTAATTTTTACTATCCTGGCCCCCAAAAACTATGTCCATGCCTGAACGCTCATAACCTGTGAATGTGACATTATTTTAAAAAGGGTCATTGCAGATGTAATTAAAGATCTTGTGATGAGATCATCCTGGATTATATGGGTGGATCCTACACCCAGTGAAAAGTTCCCTTATGAGAGACAGAAAAGAAGGCACAGACACAGAAGAGAGGCCATGAGAAGACAGAAGCAGAGATAGCAGTGGCATGTTCACAAGAAATGCTAACAGCCACCAGAAACTGGAAGAGGCAAGAGAAAGTATTCTCCCCCTAGAGCTTCCAGAGGGAATGTGGCCTTGCTGACACCTTGATTTCAAACTCTGCCTTCCAGAGCTGTAAAAGAATAAATTTCTGTTGTTTTAAGCCACGCAGTATGTGGTAATTTGTTCCAGCAGCCACGGGAAACTAATACAAGATCTAGTATGTTTCTCTAGTAGCAGCAATGTCAAGAAGCCCTAAGAGTTTAAGTAATTTAACTCTGTGTACCACAAAAAGTGAATTAGATGAACTAAGTGCCACTCCTCAGGAAGTTTCCACACAGAGTCATGGAAATGCTAAGGTGGATGGCAGCATAGCAAGTCTTTGTAGTGAGACAGATTTACATTTGGCTGCCTATTCTACCACTTATCAAGAATACAAATTGGAAAATTTGATAAGCCTAAGCTTCAGTATTCTCATCAGCAAAATGAGAATTGCTATAAGTGTTAAACAAAATAAAGCACTTAGAGCTCTTAGCATTATGGCTGGCTCACAGTAAGTACTAAGTAAACGTCAGATATTGTTTATTACCATTGCGGATACACACAAGTACATGCACACAGCTGAACGCACTGATCAGATAAACGAAGAAGGATGTTCAACTACAGTCAATTACGAATTCTTTGGATGGGTCCTATTTCAAGCCCAATTTCAAATTCTCAATTATCTTCTCTTCTTCCTCACTCCTAAGGCACCTACCCCTGCTATCATCAAAAACAATCAACAATTTTGAAATCCTGTTACTTGCAGTGTCCTATTTTTCCCACTAAAGATTGGAAAAAGTACTAAGGCTTTTTAAAGAATATCAAAGTTATTGAGCCCAGGCCTTTATACATTTCTCTCCTTGTAACCTGGAAATATATATTTCTTCTTTCCTAACCACTTACCTCTGAGGACAATGTATCCTTCCTTCTTTCTCACTAAGCACCAATGCCAGCACTGGTGCTCACAATTGATCACCCCTCTTTATTATCTCATCAACCTCACCACTCATATATTCAACCATTCTCTCTCCAATAGTTTCTTCTTCTCTACACTCACAAATACCTTCCTTCAGCTTTGCTACCCCACATGCTCTCAGTTCATCCCCTCCTTGACGTTTTGGCTTTCCCTCAGCTCAACCTGTCCCAAATTAAACTTACCATCCATTCTACCACCCAACCCAAATCAAGGCTGAAATTTAACTCATTTAATTTCCTGTCTTCCTAGGAATCACAGTTTGATATCTACTAATAACTTTGGGGCCATACACTCACTTCTCCCAGTTATCTGGAACACTTGTCCCTAAAACTTTCACATAGCCGGTTCCTTTGATCACTGAGTTCTCACCTAGACTCCCCTTTGTATAGTGATGTTTCCTCCCCTGGCCACCTTGTCAAAAGCATCTTCCACCTAAGTCACTCTCTAGTTAAAATCCACTTTCATTGTCTTCACAGAACCTCACACTACCCAAAATTAATCTTATGTGTTTTCTGACTTACTGTCTAATCCAATCTCTTTGAGCTATTTGAAAGCAGAAACCATGTCTGTCTAGCACAAAATAACTGTTCCGTAAACATCTCTCCATGAATGACTTTCCTGGACTTCAATTTTCTTCCACACAACCACAGCTCTTGCTTAGCCCCATAGCCTGAACAAGATAAACATTTGGAGGGAAAATATAGCTTGGACCACAGCTTCCCAGCTGGCCACCCTGCTATCTCTTCCTCAGCAAGTTGATCTTACATCCTAGTTGCTATCCTAAATCATAGCTCTCATCTTGTCAATTCTTCAAGATTCTTTGATGACAAAATAAGGTACAAACTCCTTATCTAAGCATTCAGTACCCTCCTCTGGTTCCACCCTACCTTTTTAAAAATTAAATGCTGTTTTTAAAAATGTTTTTTGAAATAATTATAGACTCCAAAGATTACAAAGAAATGTACAGGAAGTCTCATGCACCCTTCCCTCAGCCCCCAACAATTTTAACATTTTATACAACTCATATAATATCAAAACAGGACTACTTGTGCTCTTTCTTCTTCCTCTCTTGTTTCTAATCCTTTTATCATTTGCATATTTGCTATTAAAATCTACCTCCAGTCATTTTTTAAAAGTTGATGAAGACATAAATTAATATAGACATAGAGATGAATGAATGGAAGGAGAAAAATAAATGATAGAGTATTTCATCAATCCTGTCCCAATAAAATATAATCCCCCTTTCCTACATACCTGCACTTATTTGCTGAACTTCTCTTATAAAACCTATGTTCTGCCACAGTCTCACAGATGCATACTTTCTTTATACATCCATTAAAACAGTAAACTCCCTAGAGACAGATATAATTTCTTATTAATTTTATTTCCACTCAAGAACCAAGTACAGTGCTTCTATTAGAGCAAGATCTCGAGTAACATAGAATCTTCATTGTGAATGAATGGATGAATTAAATATCTCTGCCCCAAGAGTAATTAAATATCTCCAACAGTTGGGGGATGCTTCCTAATGGAAGTTTTGTTTGAGGAAAACCTTGAACAGATCAGTAGAACTCAAAAAGGCAGAAGAGGGAATCCTTTTATTGGTAGCCATTATTTAAAGAACATATAAATTGATCTCATCCTTTGTAGCTGCTGGATAACATTCCATAGTACAGATGCACCACAGTTATTTAACCATACCCCTCTCGGTGGATATTTAGGTTTTTAACAGTTAAGATAAAGTTTGGGTTCATATTACCGAAGACCCAAATAAGAATGTCAAAAACACAAGGTACTTTCTGTCTTGTGTGAAAGAAGCTCAAAAGGAGACAAGTCAGGGTTGATATGCGGACTTAATGGTCTTCGGGCAACAAGCTCTATTTTTCAGCCCCACCATCCTAGCATGTGGCTTCTATCTCCAAGGTTGCTCCATGACCTCATCCAACACATCTAGTTACAGGTAAACTGGAAGGAAAGAGAAAGAATGTAATGACCCAGCTAAGCCAGGTCCCTATATGTAGCCTTCCAGAAGTTTCATACTATACTTCCATTTCCATTTCGGTGGTCAGAACTTAATTATATCGCCATGCTTAGCTGCAGGGGAAGCTGAAAAAAGGTGGTCTTTTACATAAGTGCATTGGTGTCCCAGTTAAAATTAAGATTTTGTAATTAAACAAATAATAATGGATACTGGATAATGGATATTGGGTAACAACCAGGAGTGAAAAGGCAAAACTGACATCTTGCGCCCTGCCAATTAAGAGCAAGTATGCACATCATCTCCTTTAGTAAGGGAAAAAAGCATTCTGTCTAGTTCTAGTCCCTAAAATAGAAGAAACCTTGATACTGACTCCCAAACAAATCAAACTTTATCCATGAATTTTGCAATATTCCGAGGATAATCATGTCTGATTTTCCACCATCAGCAGACTAACTGTAACCGGGTTAGAATGTGGGCTTCTTCTTCAATTAACTGTTGTATTTTTTAATGAGCAAGGTAGTCCTTCAGAATATGGAGGTGGACGGCAGCTAGGATTTGAAGCCAGGTTTACCTACTGCCACCACTGGCATCTCCTCTTCTTCGTTCGCCTTTTTAAATTCCTGCTACTTTGTCAAATGCAAAACTCACCTCTGAAATAATAGGGAATGAATAAATGAATAACATTTAGCTTTCTAGCCTGTTTCACCCTGTCCACAGCTGCCCAGCTAATAATAAAAGCATGTGTGATGGGAATGAGGGAAGGTTGCCCTACTTCTGTCTGGACTGGACCCGTCAGAGTTCCTCTCTTTCCTTTTCTCCCGCTAAGACCAGAGCCCACTACACAACTTGTGGGGCCCTGTGCAAAATGAAAATTGTGGGGCCCCTTGTTCAAAATATGTAAGCATTTCAGGAGGTGACAGCAGGGCATTAAACGAAGCACAGGACCCTTCTAAGTGCAGGGTCAAATGCACTGATCCTATGCCTGTGAAGCGGGCTCCAGCTAAGACTGTATTTTTCCTAACATCAGTTTCTGGCTTCGCAGATTCACAGCCCTGCTCTGATGAAGAAGGCTGCTCAGAAGTCTTCCTCCCCACCGACAGTGACTATGACTCCAGCGATGCCCTGAGCCCCCGAGACCTGGACCTGGTCTACCTGTCATCGCACGACATTGCGCAGCAGACCCTTATTGGCCTAAGCGGCAGCGCCCCCGACGTCCTACAAGTGCACGACGTGAAAACCCCACTGGGGCCAGGCCAGGATCCCCAGGGCGAGGGCCCAAATCCTGATCGCTCATGTGCTGAGTTCCTCCATAGCCTGACCCTCACGGGGTTCACACCCAAGAACCACGCCAAGACTGTGTCAGGTGCGCGGCCGCCACTAGGCTTCCTGGGAAAACGGAAGCCAGGCAAGCACCCCCACTATGGCGGCTTCAGCCGCCATCATCGCTGGTTGCGAATGCACAGCGAGACCCAGTCGCTATCGCTCTCTGAGGGCATTTACACACAGCACCTGTCCCGGGCCTGTGGTCTGGCCCAGGAGCCCGAGGAGGCCAAGCAGTCCGGCCCTGCCCTTGATGGTCCCAGGGGCCTAACTCTGGCCCACGCTGCCAGTCTTCCTGAGGAGCGGAACAGCAATCTCCAGGACGCGAGGCCTTTGGTCCGCCGCCTCTACGTGGAGCCTTACACAACAGCCCCGGTGTCCCAAGATGAAAAACCATGGGCTAGCTTGAGCCCGCCCTCTGGAGGCCGCAGCACCCTGCCCAGCCCCACAGGCCCCGATATGAGCCAGGAGGGCCCCACCGCCTCTCCAGTGTCAGAAATACTCAGCAGCATGCTTTAGGGAGGCCTATCCCGGCTGTCCACCCCTCCATCACTACATCACCCTTACCCCCATCCTGCCCCACTGTGACCCCACTCATTTTCAAGAGTTTTGAATGTTATAAATCCAAAGGTTACAAGTTCAGGGTCCTCCTTTTGTGGATAGAGTCGGGGGTGGAGGCCAGAGTTGCCAGTGCCATTCCCACTTCAGCCTAGAAAGGGCATGGGGGAGTTGTTGTGTCAACATGGAATATGACATGCAATGACTCAAACGTGCCACCCTGTTGGTGGCACCTATGACTGAAGTTGGCCATCCCAAAGAGAGACCCTCTGTTCTGCAGCTGGTTCTGTAATCTGACCCCTGGTTTAGGGCTCTTTCATGAGTTTGTGATTGATGATGAGAAGTTCCATAAATGAAAATAAGATTAGCATCGTTTCTCCCTCCATTCCAAACCTTCAGAAGAGTTTGAGGGAAAGACACCAGGTTGTGTCTCCAGGGCACCAGGGTCAAGTGGGCTTGACCTTGGTTCCCCGTCAGCTAAACTAGGTCATTCCAAAGTACAGAGTTCTCAGGGCTCACCTTATCCAGTTTATCCATCAGTACTTATCTGATTAAATAGGCCTTGACAGGCCTTTTTTTCTTCGCATAGTGGTGTGTGGAGACCACCAGAAACAAAAGTAGAGAATTCTTCTCTTTCAGCTCTATCTTGCAAAGACAGAATAGGACAGAAAGTAGCCCTTCCTGTATACTCAGCTCCCATCCAAGCATGAAAATGAACCATAGATTGTTACAGGGGTCAGGGAGATGGCTAAACAAAGTGAAAGCCTGAATTACAGATAAGACAGGGGAGGGAGAGAGACAGGGGCAGAAATATATTTCCTTTACAATTCTAAGTTAAGCGATGTAAGTCCATGGGGGCTGTGTCTCTGAAAATCATAGTGGATCAGCTCCAGATTCTTTGGTGATGAAATTGTCATTGAACCATAAAGTGCCCTGCAGATATGGCCAGTCAGCAATGGGCTCCTCACAATCCCACAGGCATATCCACTCACCCTACATCATAATCGAGAGTCAGATTGTCCAGGGCTAGGGTGGCTGCCTTCCCCTTTCATCCTACCTCTCCTTACATCAAATTTGCCCCAAAATCATCTGGCCCAATTGGCATCAGAGAAAGTATGCTCAGAAGCCCTTACCAGTAGTTCATTCCAAGGATGTGCTAAAAAAACATCTGGAAATTTTGCTTTGGTCTCATTACCTCCTATCTGAATTTCTCACAAGAATCCAAATTAGACAAATCATACTGCATATTCAGAAAAGGCACGAGTCTCTTCATCTCCTGGAGCCAAGACCCATTCACTTCACTGATGTTCTAAATGATCCTTTTCTACTTCAAAGGCATTTCAGTTAAATATTGCTCTTTATGGCCCTATCCTTGTCCACAGAGTTCTACCATTCCTCCTCAGGGGAGTTCATACAAAGTCCCCTGTTCACAATGTTATTCTGATCCCTTCCATTTTAAAAACATTTGATTTAAACATAAATAATTACCCTGCTGCAAAGGTACAGATTTGGCCCATGGCCTATGGTCATTAGAAAACTAAAGCCCAGAGCTCAGACTTTATTTTTTTAAGAGATTTTATACTCAATGAAACCCCCAAAGAATCTTGATCAGAATCACTATAGCTCCCTTTTCATGCCTGGGAGGATTTTAAAATGCAGTTTTCTTCTGTCTAAGTGAATTCTATGTGCATGGAAAGGGAGAGTGTTAGAACTAGAAGGGATCATAAAATTCATCTAAGTCGTGGGTTTACAGGTAGGGCAATTAAGACCCAGAGACGTTAAGTGACTTACTCAAGGTCATGGAGCTGGCTTAGTCTCAGAGATAGGGTTAGAACTAGAATCATTCCCTTTATACCAGACTGTCCCATTGGGAATTGGTCCATACCTAGTTAACTCTTGATGTTGTCTACAGGGTGCCCCCTATTTTGTAGATCATCACCTACTTCTGATTTCAAATTCAGCCTTTACCTAACAAGTTTCCAATATTACAGAGCTGCTTGTTGCCAGGGAATACCAACTTCATGTAATACACATCTCAGTTAAGTTAATTAATTAAAAAGTAAATTTGGGAAAAACATTTCAAATTATGCCTCCTAGTTAATAACAAGAATGGCAAAGTCATTTGCACTCCGTTTCTACTTATTTCTAATTATAAAATGGATTGTTCTGTTCAATGAGTTTGTGAGATGATATTCTAGGATTGTGAAGAACTAAGAATCCAAGGAATTTCCTGATCCTGATCATTCTGATGGCATAGGAGGAAGTTTGTGACTGAATCAGGTGGGAGGCATTCAACAAACAGCAAAGGCAGAAACTGACCCACCCTTCTGACCCCTCATTTGGTTGGTAACTTCTGGCATACTGGACCAAAATTGCATTAATTTTAAACCTGCTATTTTATATTGGGGACATAAGATTATTTTTTCATCTTCTGGGAGGAAAGAAGGCATGCCCACAAAAAGAATAATGCATGTTACATTTTAATGGGCATACTTAAATCAATTGAAAATGTATTTTATTAGCAATATTCCTAAATAAAAGTGGGTATTTTATAGCTTCCATAATTAGCTATTATTCAGGTAGGTTTCCCCATACCTCCACTTTGCAATATTTTGTGAGCCCAGTTTAAATTAATCCATTCTTGTGAGGGACAACTGTGTTCTCTAATTCACAGTCCTTTATTCATTTGGCCGATCTCCTACGTATAGAGACTTTACAATGTCTGAGGATATTTTGTTTTATTTTATTGTTTTTGTTTTGTTTAATTTTGGATACAATGGATTTTTGTCTTTCACTGTTTTTTTGTTTTTAATCCAATATGAGAGCCTCTGAAGGAAACTGTCCCAGGTCTTCTTTTCCAGGGTTTTTCTAACATGTTTGATCAGCTTTCGTCATTTGTGAAAATCCTCAAAAATCCTTGATTGAGGTTCTCCCATATGTTTATCTCGATTCTAAGTCCCATCGAGATCCAAAGAATCAAGTGTAAAACATAGTCCTGGGCCACAAGAAGCTCACAATCTGATCTAAGAATGTAACCATATGTTCACCATACATCTTCTCAACAGTCTCTTAGAAGAGGCAGGAGCCTGTCTCCTCAGCCAGGCAGACATAGTGCATGTTGGGCTACATCTTTCATTTCTTCTCGCTGTATAGACTCTTGAGGGAGTACAATCTGGAAAATCCAAGTCATGGATGTATATGTTTGGCAACTACTTAACAAAGCTAAAACATCCTCTTAATTGGCAAGGGTGCCTGGGAGACAGTAATTAAAAACATTCACTCCAGGGAATGAGTATTTTAAGAAGTAGGTACTTAAAGATGAGAGTCATTTCCTTTAAAGAACATTCACTAATGTTCGAAGCAATAATTACACTGGAGAAAATTGATTCATTTGGTTTGAAAATTGAAGCAAGTTAGTAATAATATTTCGCCAGTCCTCTTTCCTGAAGGATCCCAAAGCACTTTATGAAAAGCAATGACTGAAGCCTTGTTGTACTCCCTTAAAGAAACCTTGTCCAGGAGCCACCTGGCAAACACCTACCGTGTCCTAGCCAGGAGATCATGCCAGACAAGTGGAAAGGAGGACTGGCCCCTCGTTCATTGTTATCCTGCCACACAAATGTGTGCCCTGGTGAGTTTGGAGCTCTTCCCTTGAAGATAACTCTGTTAGACAAGGAGACATCCCAGAAAATACCTCCTTGGTCTCCTCTGTTTCTTCATCCTCCAACCAAGATATACTTACTTTCTCTTGGAGAGCTAACTTAACAGCTTAAGTTAGGTATGTCTGCAATGCATTTAAGTTGCCTAGTTATGTCAACAAGACACAGAATTCACTGGCTTCTGAAAATGTACACGTTAGGAAGGTGATAACATTTTTCTACAGCTCTCTCAACTTTGTATGTAGCAGAGCTACAGCAAAGAGTGTGCATCTCTTGGTATATGTGCTTATTAAGCTATCACATACCAATTAGAGAAAGTAGCTACAGATTAACAAAGAACACTCTCTAAGAATTCAAACTGTTGCATGGTCACTTTATGAAGTCTAAATATTTTTCCAGATGATTTAATGAAGCAAACCTGGACTTTTTTCTTCAAGGTCATATCTTTAAGGAAATTTTTTAAATAGCTATTTGGAAAGCAATGGTATCTCTTCATAGGTAATAGGGTGAGCAAGGAAAAAAAACTGTTTTCTTTGCTGGTCACCTCTCATAAGATGTTCAAACACGTGGCTTATGACTGTTAAGCTAAACTTCAATGCGGCCTTACAAACAACAAGGGTAGTGTATTTGAAACCATGTTGTACCGCTTGGAAACTTGTTCTAAGATCTTAATACAGACTTTTTCTGAGGTGTTGAACTTTGCCATTAGCAAAAAGTATTTTTAGAAAAATCCATTGACTGTTTATGAAGCACTGATTTTGCCATATTTCTGGTCTCTGCTTTTTCCACCGCATCTGCACACAGCAGTTATATTTGTTTTTTCAATTATTTCTTCTATTTCCACTAATAATGACTTTGTAAAATGGTTACTCAAAAGGATGATTGGTTTTGTTTAACAATTGTATAGGTGGGCTGTGAAAAATATTCTATTGTGATAAAGGAAGTAGGAGATTTGTTGTTGTTTTAAATATTATCATAGGGTCTTTCTCCTACAGATATATACATTTTTTTTATTTTAGCAAAAGCCAATATTTAATTTAGTGGCAAAGGTTATGAAGCTATTAGTTAAGGCTCTTTGCTCCTCTTCCTGCAGTCCATGACATGAAAGTCTGAATATACTTTCACAGTAATCACCCTCCAGTGACTGATTTTCAAAAGCCAATTCTGGCAAATTATTGTAAGTCACTCTGAGTTGCTGTGTTGCCTCTTGCCTTGTGAAAATCAGATGTTTCGGGGTATCCCATGTATGTGACCACAAGCATCAGTTTGATGTTTGTGATTTTTTAAAAAAGTGTATGCATGTGTGTGTGCGTGTGTGTGTGGTGGTGTCAGAGAGATGTTTCATAGAAAAAGTAATTTAAGTGACATTCTTATTTGGCAGTATTTAATTGCTTCCTTCCTAATGTGTACATAGCAATCTGGCTGATTATTGGTTATTTGTTCAGAATTTATTGTATCTTGTTGCTGTGTATGCAACTGAGTGTATGTTAAAGTTTAGACTTCAGTACGCTATCTGCACAATTTTGTGTGCTTTAAACCTCTGTAAATATGCAGATGAATCATGATCATGTATGGTGTGTTAAATGTGACTTCCAGTCTTGAAACAAAAATATTTTATTGTATGTACATTTGAAAACTATTTGAAAGATCTAAATGTATATTGTAAATGTCCAGTATCCTCAGTCAAAAACAGCACTGGTAAAATGTATGCCTCCTCAACCTACCAATTTATAAGAGGTCAGGGATTAATGAGAATTAAGGTAATTTTTCTAATGGCCTGTATTTTTGGTAATTTCTTACCTGCCTAAGTGTATTTTCAAGAAAAATTGTTGACAGAAGAAATCTAAGCTATCAGAGGGAATAACTTTATTTCATAAGCATTAATTATACTTTATGTCTTTCCTAATATTGTTGAAATCTAAGTCAAGCATGAAGTCAAAAAATATTTTTGATTGTTCGTTAGATTTTTTGCTGTTCAAGGGACAGTTTCCAAGCCCATTTGTCTTAAGTGTGGAAAAATGTTGATTCAATAATAAATAGAATTCTTAATACTTGGCTTACCTAATGCTTTTCCTTGTCTCAGGAAAGACACAGATTTTTCGCCTGAGCTTTTAAAATCTCCTCACTGAAACTTTGGAAGAATTATCATTTGTGGCATTGCTTTGGCAATTATCAGCAAAGTCTGACCAGCTGGCTCTTGATTAATCAGTACCATTCAAGTTATTTCTCTTTCATAATTGGTTATTGCCAAGTATTGAAAATACAGCAGCAGATCGTCACAGCAAATACTCTCACCAAGTTGCACCCAGGAGCTTGGCCATCATAATCTCGCATCTTCCTCCACTGCATGCATGTTTAAATGTCTTTGGTGCATTGCTGCATGCGCTGTCCCATCTCAATTTCTCCAACCCTTCTATTTCCACACCCATGAAGCGCCTTCTACCCCTACTCCCACTGGCTGAGATTTGAGATTTCTTCTGTGTTTGAGAACACTACAAAGAGATTGCTTCCACCCTAGGAACCTGTACAAAGTTTCCCCTGAATTCCCAAGGATGGGAAATGTGCTGCTTTGGACCATGTATTTGTCTTATGCTGTTTTACAGAATTCTTTTACACACAGACGAATTCAACCCTTTATTGGCATGTTTGTGGTCAGCTTTCTTGACAGTCTCAGAGGGCTGTTTTGTTGTCCTGGCCAAATATGCTGTTTTCCCTCTGTAAATTGTCATCTTTGTAAGCAAACCATTACTTTCTTTTCCTAATTCTTTCTCTAAATAAAAGTTTACCCTCTTTTTCAAACCAAACAGATGACATTCTTCTCTAATATCCCCTGTCTTCTGTGAGCACTCTTGGGGTGGCATTGGAGTAGGGACAGAATGAAGTAAAGAGTAAGAGGAGGCTTTTCAAATGTAACCTGCTAAGTAAGAAGTATGCCTTCAGGGAATGCCTAACCTTTTTGTTAAGTTACGCCAAGCAATATGCAGTATTTCTATCTGCCAACAAGAAATCACTCCTTCTTCTCTATAATAAAAAGAAATCATTTTAGGGAAGTAAGCAAGTTTAAACCAAGCATTTCTTATCAATTTAAAGTGACTCCTAGACAGGAGAAAAACATTCATAAGGAAATTATCTTACCGATATTATAATGTCAAGCAAGTTACATCTTTGCAATGATTTTTTGACTATCCAAATGCATTTCCTCTTCAGGTAGCATGTGGCATTCCCATCTTTACATGATGCCCCTTCTAATGGCCTGTCCTATCAAACGTTGCATTAAGATATTTTGCCAAAGAAAGTACTAGTGTTAGATACTGACTACAGGAATTCAGGCACCAGTTCCATACTAGACTAGACCAGATGCTCTAAATGAAAAGCTACTGGCTGCTTTGTTACCCATCACCCCACCCCAGCACATTTTATAGCACCTGACATAAGTATCTTGTTAAATGAGTGATAAACCGATGACCACCAGAAATTGTACAGAGCGCACTTAAAATCAGGTTAAATCCCATACCTTGCATAATTTATCTGTAAAGAATGGACATGAAGACCTTTTCACATGCCTACCAGCCTGCAGCTCTCTAAAATGGCTCAGATGAAGCTCAATTTATCCCCTCAGGATACCTTGAAAGTATTTATTTAGGATTTCCTGAAAATTTCCACCACTTACCCCACACATCACCTCCAGAGTACCTTGATTGGGTGGGAATGTACCGTCCAATCTGGCCCTGGCCCACCTGATGGAAGCCAAGGGTCTGAGAAGAAACCTGCCCTTTCTTGAGGTGCAAGATGCACCTCCAGATGGCCAGCAGTTTTCTGAGTGTCATGATATCTTGCCCAGTGATTGGGTACCACTGGATTGACATGCAGATCACTCAGCCCAGCCGCACCCACTGCATACCCAGAAAACCTGCAAAAGTCTCGTCCTCCTGCCCAGTAAGGCTGCTTTTGCACATACCATTTTCCTCATCAAGCTTTAATAACTGCAATCTTCTATATGTTTAGAAAATACTTTTCACAAGCACCATCCTTTCTCAGCCTGACAAGTAGCCCTATGAGGTTAGCAGGGCAAGAACGTATATCTCCGCTTTACAAATAAGAAGAGTGAGGCTCAGTAGAGTGAAAACTAGGGCCCAGGACTCCTGACTTTCTAGAGTGCCAAGTGCCATTGAGTTAGGTCCTTTGAGAAAAGAAAAAAAAATTTACAAGGCCACTGGAAGCTGTGTCTGTGGAAGACACCCTGCACAGCCAGACATGCAAGGGACATTTACACAGACACAGATAACAATGGCAAATGCAGCCAAACGGGACAACAAAGCACACAAACCCTTTCCCCCAAGGCAAAGTCAGGCACTCTGTGACTGCAACCAAGATGCTTTTCCTTGCAGTCACAGAGGGCCTGACTCTGAGCTAGAACCTGGGCCTCATGCGGAAGAGTTTGTGTGTCTTTTGTCTTTCCTCTCTGAACTTACAGATAAAGATGTCTATAAAATGTGTAAGCTCTTTTTCAGCTTTGAAATTCCATGAATTTAAAACACACACATTGACTACCTATCAGAGATAAGAAGGGATTCTCAGAATGTCTCTATTTTGGGGATGCATTTTGTGTTATTGTTGTTTTTTGGGGTGTGCATAGGTTGCAGGAGCTATGTAGATGACATTGAATCTATTATAAAGAAAGAAAGTAACTGTGAGAAATCCATGCTCGGTGTCCCCAATATTCCCCTGCCCCACAAGAAATCTTTCACTACAGAAAGATTTAGGTCAGTCTTCTGCCTCACCTGACCCCCGTCTCTCTCAGAAAACAATTTCACCTGTTTCAGTTCCCCTATCCTAGCTGTCCAGCCACTGGGATCACAGTGAATATGGTCTGGAATATCCCTTGGACCTTCCCCAGCATCGAATCTGACACCAGCACCGCCCACCAGCTGTTCTCTTAGATCTTGCCTGATCACTGCTGTAAGATCACTTCCCTGGAGTGTCCCAGAAAGGGTCAAGGCATTGCACAACTCCAGGGGGCACTATTATTAAGTGTGGAATGTGCTCTATTAGCCACTTCCCAGAACCCAGGCATGAAGCAAGCTGGCCCTTTGCCAGAGAGCAAGCCTGAATTGGGCATCTCCTTTTGGGTCAAGGGGAAGATGAGAGACTGGTGTAGAACAGGGTACTGGGCCCCACCTTATGAAGGATGTTTATCAGCCCACAGTGGGTGGGTTTAACAGCCCAATGTTGGACACACATCTGACTCTTCCAAGTTTGGGCCAACTTGAGCACCAGCTTGGACTTTGCTTGGGCCATTTTGGCTTGGCTCGATCCAAGTGTCAGGCATTGTTCTCCCTCTGCCCTCAGCAGAGTCTGTGAAGTCAGGACATGATCATTCTCTGACAAACATTCAGTACATTTCCCTGGGTCCCAGGAGGCCTGATATTGAAATGTTTTCCTCTCCATAGTTATATTTTCCTTGGTTGAAAGAGTTTTGTTTTGGAAGTTGCTACCCTGTCGAGGTAATGAGTCAGTTTGGGAGGCCGGTGCAGAGGGGAAAATGCACATCATTGGCAGAGGCCAGAAGGATGGGGGTGAGAGAAGATGGGAGATTCCCAGTGGGAGAGAAAGACCACACCCTCTTCCCCCTCCCACCCTTTTAGGAAGAACATGACCCCTCCTTACCAGCTGAGGGCTTCCTCCCTGGGACCAGGAGCCAGGCCCAACTGCTGCCTTAGGACTTGATCCTGGGAGAAATAGGTAAGCAGGAAAGGAGCTAACATTTATGGGTCGTCTTTTGAGTACCATTTAATCTTCTACCTTATACTTCTTGTGAAAAGCAGTAGCATCATCATCCACATTTTACAGACTGAGAAACCGAGGCTCAAAGGAAGGAAAATTGCATGCTCAGCATCACACAACCAGCAAGTGGCAGAGCCAAGCCTGGAATTCAAGTTTAATATAGGAGTCCAATGCCCATTCTACTATGTGGTCTCTCTGCAGGACTCAGGCCTACGCAGAAAAACAGACCCAAGAAACTTGGGAATAAGAAGACCCTGTTGAGGGACAGCTGAAATTATCCTACTCCGGGCAGGGAAAGCACTGATGGCAGAGGGAGAAGAGGAGGTTTATGGACTTAGGCCACCCTTTTTCTTTGCCTCTAATCTCCTCTCCTCAACTTTTCCATCCATACATTTTCTTCACATGGAAAGAAAAGTCACAGAGATACAAAAAACACACATAAACACACAAATACACGCAGGTCTCTCACACACAACACAAATACACACATCCATACAAGCACAGAGGCACACACATCTGGAGGTAAATCTCAGGATTCAAGGGTTGGCCTCATGCCAGCCCTGAGCCCCGAGTAGCCCACTGAGGAGCCCTGGTCTGCCTCACTTTGGGAGGTCAAATCAATGAAAGAGCCCTGGTAGTTGAAAAAAGAGAAAGGGAGAAAGAAAGAACACCAGCACCTCTCATGATGGGAGGTCAGAGCGAATGAAACCAGGAGAAGGGGGTGGGGGGCAGGGTGAGAGCAGGGGGATGGGGAGCCTGGGGCTGGCAGCTGAATTCCTACCCTGGCCCAGCTCCAAAAGATTAAAATAGAGCTCTTAGAGTGTCCCCTCCACAGACTAGCCTGCCAGGGGCCAGACAATACGTGGGTTTGTGCTCCAGCACAGGCCTCCAGAGAGGTGATGTTTTTACCCGGACGGCTAAAGGCACAGAGGCAGGTCTAAGCAATTCCAAGCCTCCTTCGGCTGGCAGTCCCAGAACAGGCCACGGCACACAGAGAGCTGCCGGCTACTAGGGCGCAGACAGATATGCCCTTTTCTCACCTCGGGGCAGGCCGCTGGACTCCTACTTCTTCATTTTATGTACCCTGAAACACCCAACTGGCAGGGCTATGTGGGACAAGGTCTTAGCAGATTCGTTATACTCTAATTGCGAAAGAAAAAAAAAAAAAAAACTCAGCATGCCTGTAAACAGCCAGCCCTACCCATGAGGGATGGACAAGGCGTCCCTCGGATTATCTGAAATACTCAGATGAGTACAAACACTTCATTTTCTCTAACCAATGAACATGGCTTCCCCAGAAGGAAACTGCTGGCCGCTTGAGGTTACATCTTGGAATTCTTGAGGGCTTCAGGTGGCTAGGTAGGACTCAAGTCCAACATCTCCGACCAGTATATCAGCTAAGCACACAGGTTCCCAGTATATCGGCTAAGCGCACAGGTTCCCAGTATATCAGCTAAGCGCACAGGTTCCC
>NC_045449.1:37623082-37661830 GCF_002776525.5 Piliocolobus tephrosceles | reverse complement strand
CCCAGTATATCAGCTAAGCGCACAGGTTCCCAGTATATCAGCTAAGCACACAGGCTCTGGAGTTTGCCAGACATGGGTTCTACTCCTGACTCTGTCCCTTAATAGCACTTTGAACATGGGCATGTTACTTAACCTTTCTGGGACTTAGGTTCTTTATCTCTGACAGCGCCTAATTACGGTCTTAAGGGTTAAATGAGCAAAATGCATAGAAAGTGATCAAACCAATGCCTGGTGTGTCACTGGCAAATGTTAGCCAGAAACAAAGATGATTCCATCCTGCCAGGTCCCTTATAAAGGGAGAGAAAATAAAATTTATTAATCAAATTTTTGACAGTGAGAGTGGATGCTACCTGGACAGAACACTGGGACACTGGCTCACCAGGGACTACCTGGGAAAACTGGGACATAGGATCCCCTTCCTTTATAGTTTTTCAAAGAATTCCTATTTAACACTCCATCAAGGTAATCTCTTCTAAAATGGCCCTAAAGTTTTCTCTAGAGCATAAAGCCCATTAAAAGCCACAGTCTTTTATAGTATACCATGATACCTATATATAAAATTCTTATTTAACATATAACCATATTATATGCTATAATATGGTAAATCATATTATGAACAGAGGACTTAAAATTGAGAAAATTCTGTCATTTTAATTTTTTTCTGTTAATTGGAAAAAATAACTGTTACTCCATTTTAATGGAAAAGCTCCTTCATTCATCTCACAGAACATTAATATTCTACAAAAGCAAAATTAAAGAATCAAGAATAGCCCCTAGGGAAATGAAGGATGGAGGACAACACTCATGATCACGACATATTTTCTTTAAACAATTTTAATTATTCACATATGAAGATCAAGACATAAGATGACCAACTGTCCAATGTGCCTAGCTTTGAGGATACTAGACTTTCAGTTTTAAAACCAGAACAGTACTGGCCACACCAATGAACTGGTTGCCTCAGTGAAAGAAGAAAACACCTGAAAAGCACACAAGGATTCCTTAGCACAAAACTGCAGCAAACAGCCTCAATCTATCAGTGATCATCTTTAGACCCATTACCAAAACTAGACAGCTCTCCAAAAGAAAGTAATCCTGGTCAGCCAGGTGATTTAAGAACTTTTAAATGCGGAAAATGTTTGAACAGCCTTTTGTATGTGGCTGTTTTGAAATACACTTACTCTTTAGCCTCTGGTTCCTTCCACTCAACCTGGCCGTCCCCTCTGTCCTGGATGCCACTGGAATTTGCCTTCCTGGGTCTCTGGAAGACCCCTTCAACATAAGGTCTTGGTGACCTCTTTCTAACTTTATGTTTTTGTTTGTTTGCTTGCTTCCTGGCTGGCTTCTTTGAAAAGAACAGCACCTTCCTCTGGAGTGTTTTGCTAGCATTAAATAAATTTAAAACACATGAGAAAGGCTGTATGGTTTACAAAGTAATCTTGCTCTTAATTCTCACAATGTATAAGGTGGGCAGTATGATTGTGCCCATTTTTTTTAATGAAGATACCAACTCTAAGAGAATATAGCCAAATGTATTTTTTCTGTAGAAAAAAATTTTGTGTCGAGTTTTTTTCTGTAGAAAAAAATACAGAAAATTCAGATGCAGTTCTTCTGACTTTAAATCCTATACCATGCCTCAATATTAAAATACATCAACATGGAGTGATATCAAATATAGTTAGTCCTTGCATTTCAGCTGAATCATTTAAAACACACACAAACACATATGTATACATACACTCATCAACACAGACCAGTCTCAAACCTGGGTCCAAATAAACTCACCCACCTCACTCCTCCACCTAAACAGTGAACAGATGCATTTTCCTGGATTTTACTTCAGCCAAATAGTCACTTTGAAAAATAAAGTACCGCATAACAAAACAGAATAATGACTTAGCAAATTAAAAGAGAAGGGTGAGAAGACAGTAGCTAGTCAATCATATCATTGACTAGCATAAAAGAATGTAAAACTTGCTACCAGGTAAAACCAATACATTGGGAAATGTATCCAATAGAGAGAAAATCAGTAGTAGATGCAGATATTTGTACAACATGCTTATTGCAAAGTTGCTGGTTGTGACACAACTAACTGGAGACAACCTGAGTGCCCACAAATAGCAAAAGAATTAGACAAATTCTGCTATATCTTTAGTATCGTTATGCAGAATGACTACAGGCTATTTACATTGACATAGAAAGATCTCTATGATGGATTGGGAGGAAGAAGCTAAGGAAGGAAGGTGGGAGAATAAAATGTATTTTTGTAATCCAGTCTGCTATAAGCAATTGTTTTAAGTTACATTATATGCATATGTATGTTATACATACATATATATGTATATATGTGTGTGTGTATATATATATATACATACATAGAAATAAATATGAAAAGAAACATAAGTTGTTAACTTCAGAGTCTGGGCTAGGAAAAGGAAGGGAGAAATTATTAACATTTCTACACAATCCTGAATTATTTGACTTTTTATTTTTAAAAGCATATATTATTTCTGTAATTTAAAACAATAATAAAGTAAGTCAAAAAGAAAATAAACTAAGCCCAGAATTTTGTCATGTCTAATTTGAGCAAAGAAAACTCAGATTCCTCCCCTTACATCTTTGAGTTCATCCAAATGAACTCTCTTAATTGGCACCAGACACTGACATCTGTGTGGGACTCATCCCCTCTTTATTCTCTGTATTGTTTTTAAAATGGCCACCTCTACTGGATGTTAAGATTTTGATTGTGAACCATCCTCCCGCTCCCACTTCTCCCTCCACCCACTCACCCCCAAAAAGACTTTGGTTCCTGCTAAAAAGGCCAAGAATAAATCCTCTCCACCCCAATTATTCTACCAATACATCATCCTCCCTACTCTTTTCTCCCTAACCTCCAGATGTTGGATTCTGGAAATGGATAACTGTGGGAGGCAGTGGAATCTCCCTCTCTAAAGGCCTTTACTGAGGGAGCGAGTCACATCTGTTGAGGATGGCTTGGATTTAAGTGCAGTTAGAACAAGTTAGTTATGGGTGGTTTGTCATTTTTGGAGTGCTGACTGCATACAGAGCCCAGTGAGAGAGAGGGGCAGGAAATCAGGAGCCCTGGTGGCAGAGCAGACCTGCACAGAAGAAATAAATTGGTTGCCTGACGAAGCAATATTTGATCAATGACTTGTATAGACAACTCCTAGATTACACTTTTAGACCATATAAATCTAAGAAACATAGCTTATGCTAGATGATAGACTATTATTCAAAATGGTCTTGACCAGCAGATGTCATTTAATAGAGATTAAAGACAATTTCCATATTTGGTTAAAGTAATCTAAGAACAAGATGAGAGAATTTTAGCTGGGCAAAGGATTGGGGAAAAAAATTAATTCAAGTGTTTTAGTTAACAAGCTCGAATTAAGCACAGTATAAAAAGCTGCTTTTTTAAAAAGTCCACTAGTGCGACCTCTACATATTTTAACAGAAGTAGATCCATTCATATAGTCATTCTTTTGTTCATTCTTTCAATAGCAAACATTAGTTGAATGCCTACTACATGCCAGGCACTGTGTTTAGAATGTGTTAATGAGCTCTAGGAATTACATAGTACTCTTAATTCATAGTTTGAGTTTTACGTTCAATCCAGGATACCATGTTTCAGCTTCATTGTCACACTATACAAGGATAATACAGAGATATATACCAAGTCATGCACAGAGTAGTCAAAGAAATTGAAGCTGTCTAGCCAGAGGTGTTAAGGTATGATAACTGCAGTGAAATACCTGGAGGATTATTGTGACAATCGTTAAATAGATTTATTTTATGTAGCATCATTTAGGAGAATTGACTGTGATAGTTTAAAAACACGTTTAGAAATTCTTTGATACCCTTCAAAAGATGGAGCCTAATTTCCCTTCCCTTGAGTGTGGGTTAGACTTAGTGACACACTTCTATTGACTAAAATGTGGCAAAAGTGATTATGTGTGACTTCCAAGACTAGATCATAGAAGGGCATCGTGGATTCCTCTGTGCTCTTTCTCTTGGACCACTTTCTCTGGGGGAAGCCAGCTGCCATGTCCTAAGGATACTCAAGCAGCCCTATGGAGAGGCTCACCTGGTAAGGAACTGAGGTCTCCTGCCAACAGCCATATGAGCAAACCATTCTGGAAGCAATTGTCCAACTTCCAGTCAAGCCTCATTCGACTACAGTCCTATCCAACATGTTGACTTCAACTTCATGAGCTATTCTTAGCCAAAACTGACCAGCTGAGCTGCTCCTGAATTCCTGAACCACAGAAACTGTGTGAGATAATAAATGTTTGTTGTTTTTAAGCTGCTAAATTTGTAGGGTAATTTGTTATTCGGCAATAGATAAGTAATACAATGACCAAAAGATTCATCTGGGAAGGAAGCCAATTTAACCTTAACAGAAAAAATAATTGCAAATGATAACTTTTGTCTAAGAGTGAAATGGTACCACTCACAACTGAAGCAGTGAGATCCCTGTGTTCAACCAGAAGCAGGACCACCAATTCTCAGGATACTGTAAAGGTGATATCTACACTGGGTGCATGAGTATGAGCTTAGAACCCAAATTCTTTATTTTTCATCCATTCTTCATATTCCAACCAGCCACATTGATTTCCTAACCTTCAATCTTCTCTCTGGTTAAGAAAGTAAGGTCACCTTCATAGCAACACAAAACAACCCTGGCATGATTTTCCTCTAGATCTTGTTTGGGGCCAGACTGGCTTGCTCCCACCATGAAGAAGCCATTGCTTTGCTTTTGCAATGGCACCTCCGCCATGATTTAGAGACCTACCAAGCGGAAATTGGATTTAAGACCTTGTTGGCCTTGGATTGCAGCAAGAGCAGAGTAATCTCTTCAAAGCCCAAGCTGTAGCAGTCAGCATTCCCCCTGCTGCTATTGATAATTTGTACCATATTGACTGGGTTACTTAGCATTTGTAAACAGGATCCCATGGTGGCTGGATGTCAAATACATGGAAATAACTCTTCATCAACCTGGAGTCTGGCGCCCACCCTCCACCCACCCTTTGGCCACTGGAATGCAGGGCAGCCCAGGCTGTCCTTACCACCCACATACACAGCTCATTGCCCTGCTAAAGGTAAAGACCTCAACTTCATCATGCATGCAGCTCCTTGGGGGAGGGAGGGATGGAGGGAACTGATGGAGACTGGGGAATCCCAAAGAGTAAACCTAAGGCAGGTGAAACATGCCCAGGACCTGAAGGATGCAATTAAGCCCAATTCACCGGGATCCAGAGTTTTTCTACCAAATTCCTGAGGAAACCAAATTGCATAATGTGTGACTTATTCAGAAACACACATCCCCGTGTTGTTGGCCAAGGCAGAGGCAATGTGGTGGGGGTCTTAGGCAAGGGGTGCAGGTGCACAGAAATGAAAACAACAGACTAAAACAACAAGCTCCCTGGCCTATAAAGAACAGTCCCATGTTTTGCTGGATTCCTCAGTCAGAGCAAACATGCATATATATGTGGGTTCTTGTGTGCATGTGCAGCTGGGGCTGAGGGTGGGGAGTGGGGGGCCTTCCAGGGAGGGAGCAAGAACATGTCTACACATTTTAAATGGCAATTGCAAAGGAAACCATCAGAGGTGCTCTCACATACATTGGGCACTACTTACTTTTTGCCAGCTCCTATAACTTCTGAATCTCCCCCTTCTCATTTCATAAACATTTTGTGTATATTTTTAAGTGAGAATATTTTTGCTCATTTGGGAAGACTGTGTCTTAATGGAGTCGAATCAGGCTAACTTGTGCCTTCCATGTTTCTTCAGTGGTGGGAAACAGGAGCAGTGACAAATGCTAAAATGTGGGATGGGGACAGAATGATTTGAGATGAGAGAATTTGCAGAAAGCCAGGAGGGAGATGATTCTGTAAAAAATAAAATTTTGTCATTGTCCTTCTTTGGGTCTTTTCCACACCTTTCCAGTGGAAAGCCTGTTTAACCTGCTTTTAAAAATATCAGCAATTGGCAGTTATGAGTTTTTTCTGTTCGGCCTCCACTCCTACAAGACTGAACAATTCAATCTCTCTTTCCCCAGCTTACCTGTGGCATGTGGGGCCTGCTTGACTTGAATAGATGGCTGTTTATGGATGATAGCATCTGGTATGCCCCTGATTAGGTCACTATGTTATGTTAAGTATTTCTACTTCCTGGTGGAGAAACCAAAGCTAACAGTTCTCAAGACCACCACTCCCAACACAGATAGCACAGCACCCGAGATGGGATCTACCTCTTAGAAAAGCCAGTTAGGCTTTCTGTCAACTTGCAGCACTCCTCTGGGACCACAGAATGAGAGCAAAAGATAACAGTTTCAACCTAATAATGACAACATTCATACTCCGATGAAGAACCTATCTATACAGGACTCTGAACACCTCCTCTGGTTTCATTGTCACCACCACCCTGGCAAAGTTGCTATTGCTACTTTGATCCCCATTCTACAGATGCATGGCCTGAGGCTTGAAGAAATTAAGCAACTTGCCCAAGGCCTTACCTGAAGTAAGTAGAAGGCACGGAATTTGAGCTCAGGTCTTTCTGGCTCCCAAGTTTAGAACTGTTCCACCAGAGGTTCTGGGAAAAAGCAGCCTGGAGTAGTGAAAAGAGTCATAAATGCTGTGCAACCCAGTTATTCAACCTCACCTTGCCTCAGTTTCCTTGGCCATAATAGGTTAGAATTGCTCCCATTACCCTAAATAGGACGGCTGTGGGCCAGCTAAAATCTTAGCTATGACTTGAAAATTTACTGAGTACTGGCGGGGTGCAGTGGCTCAAGCCTGTAATCCCAGCACTTTGGGAGGCCGAGACGGGCGGATCACGAGGTCAGGAGATCGAGACCATCCTGGCTAACACAGTGAAACCTCGTCTCTACTAAAAATACAAAAAAAAAAAAAAGAAAAAGAAAAAGAAAATTTACTGAGTACCTCGTGGACAGTTTGTTGACTGAAAGAATACCAATAAATGAATCAATAGATAGGTAAACTAACATTTCTTCTTAGTGGAAGTTCCCAAAGGAACCCCTATAACTGTTACTCAGGAGAGTAACTCTAAAGACTCCCACTGCTAGCTCCTGAGTTCCTGAACAGCAATGGAAGATTTGGATCTTTAAGATCAGAGTTTCCTGCATGAAGCAAAGAGCTATGTTTTCCTGAACTGTAGGCCAATGAAACTCCAAAAAGACATGTTTTTCCAATGTTCTCTCAGTGGCTATCCTAGGATGTAGAGGAACATGTGAAAGAAAACCAAATGGATTCGTTTTTTAATAAGGTCTGAAAGGCATACCAAATATTTCGGTTCTCCAAGGTGTCTGCTTCCCTCCAGCTGTCCAGGGTTTTCAGCTGGGTCTCAGAAACGAAGTTCAGGACACCCAGACAAGTAATTCTAACCAGCAGTGCCAGGAAAATATTAATGTTTAAAAAAATAAAGCAGAGATTTGTTTATTTTTTAAACATATACATATCTTCCTATAACGTCCCTCACACCCAAGAGCCCTGGACAATTCTGCTTTCACCTGAGCAGGATTAACAAGTTCAGAGCCAAATATATTCGTGTCTCACTAACCGAACCTTATAAGCGTCACCCCCAACCTCTTTTTTCCTCTTGACGCTGATTTTCAAGCGTTCACTCCCCTGTGGGATAAATTGGTTCTATTCCGAAGAGGTGGGGGCGTTCGGCTGGGATGACGCCGTTGTGGTGAGCAAAGCCTCCAGAACTATTGGGCCTGAAACTCTCTCCAACCCCGGCCTTTAAACAGCCAGTTCGCCAGATGTGGCAGCCAAGGCCTGCTGCCTCCTGCCTTGAGAAACAGCCCAGGGGTCGCAGAAGGAGACCCCAGAGAGCCATAGGGTTAACCAACCAACCATAAACATTACCTACTCTGTTGATCTTCAAAAGTTTGGGGAAAGAAAACAAACCACATAAATCTTTATCAGGGCTCCTTACAACTGCCCTGGGAGGTGGCTCCAAGAAGAACCCAGTCGTGACTCTGTATGGAGGATAAAAAATGATTTCAATGAACAACTCCAGTGCCAGAAATAGATTGCTTTTATTTCTATTTTATTTTTTTCCTCTCCACCCACCCCCCGCCATTAAAAATGACTTCTTTTTGTTATTTGCCACCCAGAAACTCCATGGCGAGAATCCCTAGTCTTCTACCGGCTTCATGGTTTCCACTGTAGATAATTCCTGGACAATGCCAAAGAAAGAGGAAACGTTAGCTCAAGGGCTATAGTGTTTAGAAGCCAAGGGAGGAGGTGCCATGTCCATGCTAGAGGTTAACCAGATAACTAACACATCTTCTATGAATGGGATCATGGAGTAGAGTAGATTAGGTGTGGGGCGGCCACCCCCTCCTGAAAATCTTTCAGTAATACACCTTTCCATCCAGGACAAACTCTCCAAACCCTTCCTAAACTTCCACGCAGACATACAAGGTGGTGTGGCCTGCACCCAAGAGCACAGAATCTAAACTACCTTCTGACCCTGACTTTCTAGGGGAACTTGGGCAAGTCACTCAACTTCTGCAGGCCCCATGCACTTATCATAATAACAGTAGGTAACATTTATGAGCCATCTAGTAAGTCCAGCTTAACATCTTGTTAAATACCTTGTGTACATTTTAAACCATAACCCTCCGAGGTTTTACAAATCCCATTTTACAGATGAGGAAACTAAGACTTACAGAGGTGGAGTAATTCATCCGAAGTGACATGAAAACAGGGATAATAGCACTTACCTCATAGAGTGGTGAGGAGTGAATGAGATAATGTCTGTAACGTGCTTAGCATGATTCCTGGCACATTGTGAGCTCTCATTCAGAGAGTTCTCCCGTCTCTGGAAATTGTCCCTGAACCCTGACCCTCAGCCTGCCCCACCCTCCCAATCTCTCTAGTGGGTCCCTGCTCCCAGGCCCTCATCAGTCACCCCACCTCAGGAGCCCATCAGGGGCAGTGATGGGTCCCATTTCTGTAGTGTCAGCCAGTGTCTGCCACACAGTAGGAGCAGAGTAAGTGAGTGTTAAACAATGAATGAAATGTTGTAAGCAAATACCTAATTCGTAGACAGCTAATGCAAAAAAAAAAAGCAAAAATAAATACTAATAATGAAATGACTTGTTCTAAGGATGGCTAAAGATCCAAAATTTCCTGGAGGAGTCTGTATGCTAGTGGAAAAATGTACAAAAGGGAACGAGGAACGAAGTCATGCTCTTTTTTTAAATACCAGCTTTCACTGCAGTTTAAGGGCTTCACAGATTTCCCCAGAATGCCCATGAATCATAGGAAGAGAACCCAAGAGTCCTGGGTCCCAGCCATTCTGACTAACTTCAGCAAACGTCCTCCAAGCCCATGGAAGGCAGACTGGTATGGAAACCACACCCATCCACCTGTGCGCGCACACACACACACACACCTGCACACACACATACCTGCACACATACACATGAACTTAACCAACACCAACAAACCAATCTCTCAGCATTGACTGAGCACGTGCCCCTTACAAAATTCAGAAATAAGATATAAAAGATTCTATAGACCCCAGGACACTGGGGTGTACGGAATGAACAGTCTAGATGTAGAATTGGGGCTGGGAAAATGAGCAAGTTTATTGCCACACTAATAATACTAGCTGTCATCTTCTGGATATGTGCCAAGGATACACAGAATCCCCAAGGAGAATGCGTCATTTGAAAACGTGTGTTCATTCATTCAACAAGTGTTTATTGTGCTTCTACCCTGTGCCAGGTGTTGTTCTAAGTGAAGAGGATAAAACAGTCAACAAGCTGGACAAAGGCCCTGCCTTCGTGGAGGTTACCTTCTAGTCCTAGAAATTTTAAAACCCAATGTTACAAATTTGTTTGGAAATGGCAGTGAAATGTAAAACAAACTACAGAAAACTAAGTTTCACACAAAGCTTCTCAGTTACTGGGGATGCACAGATGATGGTGATTCTTTAGAAGGACAGAGAACAGGTGCCTTTGGCAGAATCTCTGGGAGGTAGGATTGGGGAGGCTTGTGTGTTTCTCAAAAGGCAGAAGGAATTAAAAGAGGCCTCCTAAAAGTTAGGGCACTTACCTGATGTCCCCCAACTTGTAGCCTAGGGATATTTCCTCCAGTAAAATTCCCTCTCCCTTCATATCCTGAATCACATTGGCAAGATATGGTGGGAGAAAGCCCATTGGCCTAGAAGCCAGACAGAGTGCATGTAAGCCCAAATGATTCACAAACTCCTATGAAATTGTAGGGTAACACCACTCACCTCCCCATTATGTAAACAAGAAGCCTGAGTATAAAGCTGCTACTTAGCGATTCTTCTTCCCCTTTTCCCCTTCCTCTTCCTCTTCCTCCTCTTCCTCTTCCTCCTCTTCCTCTTCTCTTTCTTCTTTCTTCCCTTTCTTCTTTCTTCTTTCTCTTCTCTTCTCTTCTCTCTTCTTCTTCTTCTTCTTCTTCTTCTTCTTCTCCTCCTCCTCCTCCTCCTCCTCCTCCTCCTCCTCCGCCTGTGGCTTCAGACTCACCCCACACACACCGCCCTCTTCGACCTCATGGCTTTAGACAGATTAGGGCAGCACTGTTTACTGCGTTAGGCACTGCCCACATATCATCTCATTTAATCCTCTCAGCACTCTCAAAGGGATGTATGGCTTGTGACTTGCTCAAGGTCCCATAACTGGAAAATGGCTGAGTTGAGGACACCCAGACAAGTAATTCTAACCAGCAGTGCCAGGAAAATATTAATATTTAAAAAAATAAACCAGAGATTTGTTTATTTTTTAAACATACACATATCTTCCTATAACGTCCCTCACACCCAAGAGCCCTAGACAAGGGCTTCATGCACTTAACCACCAGGCTATACTGGCTCCCCAGGATCCTGAAAGCATTGCCTTCCTCAAGGCACTGTCCTAGCTCAAGAACCTCTCTGCCAGCCCAGGTGACCACCAGCTGCACCAAGTTCAAGGGCTCACTGTAGTTGGCCAGATCTCCCTGTTAGCTCCTGCCATGCCATTCTCTTTCCTGTATCTATCCTTTTCCCATGTGCCTTCCCCACCATGAGCACCTTTTTTTCAGTCATCTATCTACCTAAATGTTAAAGGTCCATCTCTTCCCCATACCTTTCTGCAGCTTCTCTGTCCCTCATGGATCTAAATCTTCTCTGAAATGTCTAATTCACACCTGGAGTCAGCATTGCCTTGTTTAGCACCTACCTGTTCTCAACTCAACAAGCATTTCGTTACTGAGCCTCTGCTCTATGCCAGGTGCAGTACTCAGACCTGTAGAGATCACTAAAATGGAAAGATCTTCAAGGATTCTGCAATCTCTAAGGGGACGACAAGACGTGCATGCAAATGACTATACTTCACCCAAGACAACACAGTGTCAGGTCTATGAGAAAGATCCATGCAGTTTTAGAGATGTTTGCTCAGTGTCCTTGGCTAGGTGTGTGCAGGTGTGCACATATAGTGTGTGCAAACTCACTTGCATCTTCCACCAAATGAGGCAGTATAAGAAGTGGGTGAAGAGAATGGGTTCTAGAACCAGAATGCTGGGACTCAAATCATCAACTGTGTGACTTTGGGTAAATTACTGAACTTTGCCTCAGTTTCCTCATTTGTGAAAATGAAGATAAAAACAGCACATCTCTCACAAGGGGGTTGTGAAGAGTAAATGAGTTTACACATGTGAAGTCACCATCTAGTTCAATGTCTGGTACATGAAAAGTACTTAATAAATGTCTGCTTTTACCAATATTAACATTATTATTATCCAGGCAAAAGGAGGTTCCTCTCCTCCACCATTTGGTTTGTTTGATATTTTGTGCAAAGTCATAACAACATTGCCATTTTTAGACTGTATCATTGGACCTTTTCTGCAGTCCTAACAGAATTCTCTCGCTGCTAGCTGAAGGGGGCAGGGAGATTTCACTGATTTTATTATAAGGTAGTTGTTGTTTTCCTGCCTTCCAACATTTTAACAGATTGCTCTTGTTTTCCCTGTCTTTGGAGGGAAAATGGGGAACACAATTTTCCAAATGAAATCAATGCATAAAGCAAAGAGTTCGGCTCCTCCTTCCTGCGGACATAGGCCTGCCAGCTGCTATGCGTCCCTCCTTCATGCAGGCAGCCCCTCCAGTTTATGCTTCCCAGTGGGACAGTAATTTTCAGTAAAGGCCAAAAGGCTTTGTTTAAATGTGACACTTATGTGGTAATAGAGCGTATTGCAGGGGTCGTTTTTTCTGAGGGTCAATGTTGAATTTACTCTCAAAATAAACAACTCTATCTTTGTCCATCATCTCAAAGTTGTGGGTGGGATTGAAAAAGGTGGAAGAGACTAGAGCATGAAGAAGATGGAAGGAAAAGAAAAAGACAGGGAAGGGTCCAAGGAAGTTGAGAGAAGAAGGAGAAGGATAGGAACCAGTGTCCTCCACAGATGAAGCAAATCTACCTCCTATCTTCCTGAATGATTTCACAAATAACAACAGCAGATATTTACTGCAAGTCTGTTGTGTGCCCAGCAGTATGCTAAATGTGTTACTGACATGGTCTCATTTAATTAATTAGGTTTTTTTTAAGAGATGAAATCTCGCTATGTTTCCCAGGCTACACTTGAACTCCTGGGCTCAAACCATTCTCCCACCTCAGCCTCCCAAGTAGCCAGGACTACAGGCTCACACCACCGCACCCAGCTTTATTTATTTTCATCTGAATCCCCCTGCAGTGTATGTGATTAACACCATTTTGCAGATGAGGACACTGAGGATCAGAGAGGTGATATAACCTGCCCTAAATTGCATAGCTGGTAAGTTTGTCCAGATGAGATGAGAATCCAAGTCTCTCCGGCTCTGCTGAATGTGTGCTGTCTACTATTCCATGGGGCAGCATTGGAGGACTTTTCAGTAACGGAGTTGATGAGGGGGAAATCATGGGATCATATGTTCTAAACTAAGAATTGATATAGAGCCATGTTGTAACAAAGCCATGTAACATTTGATATTGAGTCTGCCTAGAATATGTAAAATAAGTGGTTGCCCTACAGGAGGGTAAGGCTGAGGTGGAAAGCAACAGGGCAAGCAAGGGATGAATGGAACTTGGGAATGCATTTCCAAGTGGAGAATGAGAGGAGAGATTGGGTGCTGGGGAGAGACAGGAGCTAACGGTTACCCTCTAACAGTGAGTCTAGAACTCAAGAAATGCTACACTGAGAGACCAAAGGAAGCTTTGAATCTTGCTGTATGCCAGGCAAAGGAAAAAGTATGTCACAGAAGCCTTGTAGTTGTAGATTGTCACAGTCACCATCCAGGTGTCTCCAAGCAATACTGTGGGACTCTTAGCACAGAGGAGTCTGTGGATTTTCCAGCACTCGTTGAAGAAATTGTTTCAAGGGCTTATGTTTTCTTTCCAGAAACCTAGCTTAAAACCAGTTCTCTGCCAGATGTGCTCTCCAGGAATTCTTGACTGTGAATATCCTTCTTACCCAGTTAATTTATGGTATAAGCACCCCCATCTTGAAACAGATTGAATTAGGCAAAATTAGAAGTCTGGATCATCTCTTGAGCCTATCTCCAGAGACAAGAAGAATGATGAAGACATGGAGATTCCAGATAAAATTGGACAATATGAACACAATTCTTCCTCAACTGGAATTTTGGAAGGACTTAAAAACTAGTCCTAGGTCAGATGCAGTGGCTCATGTCTGTAATCCCAGCATTTTGGGAGGCTGAAATGGGAGAATTGCTTGAGCCCAGGAGTTCAAGACCAGCCTGGGCAACGTAGTGAGATTCATTCCTATAAAAAGTTGAAAAAGCTTAGCCAGGTGCGTGATGCATAATTGTAGTTCCAACTACTCAAGAAGCTGAAGTGGGAGGATAACTTGAGCCCAGGAGGTCAAGGCTGCAATCAGCTGTGATCGCTGCACTCCAGCCTGGGTGACAGGGTGAGACCCTGTCAAAACAAATGAAAAAAAAAAAAAAAAACAGTCCTTTGTCACTTCAAGCAATTGACGTGCTTGGGGCTTGTTGATGTATTATTCATGTTCTTTCTCATCCCATGGAAGTAATGAAATAAGAAATAGATATCAATTCACAAGAATAATGACTGATGATTTGGTATATGGGATGCACAGACCAAAGACTCAAAAGTCAACTCTTATTAAAGTGCCTTAATCCATATTAATATGACAGACCAGAATAACTCTGAGCAAGCCATTATGGTCCATTATGAAAATAACGTTCATTTGCAAAATGAGGAACATACCAAAATGAAAGTTGTTCCAGTTCTTTCAGCTAAATTACACATTAAGCATGCAGACTTCCTCTTCCAACATTTTGAAACGGTTTAATGTGCACTCAGGCTGGCCAAGCCATGGATTTTCTAAGACTGCCACAAAGGTGAAGCCTAGAAAAATGAGGGTTGATTGCCAGAGAGACATTCAGCCCTGCTGGGGTATTGATCAAGTGGGCATGACTGTGCTTTGGAACTTCGCCTTGGGGGATAAGACTGACACCAAGAGGCAGCTGTGAATCCCAGCTGGCTTCATGCAAGAGCTTATTGGCTGTTCACCTCCAGTAGTTGGTTGTTAGAACTTGGGGAGTAGTGTAGAGGACATTTGCCGTTTTTGCCTTTGGAGCATTCATTCGTACCGTCTTCTGGTAACAGTGCCCTGAATTTCCTTTGGAAACCATCTCTTCACTATTCTCAGTCCATGCAGTAATAGCTAAGAATGATAAGTAACATACATTAAGCTCTAACCACATGCCAGGCACTGATCTGAGCAGTTTCCATAATTAACTCATTTAATCCTTATACCAACTCTTTGATACAGGTACTATTATTATTCCCATTGGAGAGATGGCTCAGATAACTTACAGATAAATATGTAATTTGCTCTTAAATGGCAGAACCGAGATTTACAAATCCAGGTAGACCACATGCAATGCCCATGACCCTAACCATGAGTAGTTGCAGTAGGGCTGAATTCCAACACAGCTTCAGGCTCATGAACTAGGTCTGGCCAATTCAGGCATCATATATATTATGATACCCAAAGTAGGCCAATCTTGTCCAATCAATGCAAACCCAAGGTTTTATGCTGGAACAACCAAAAGTAGTTTCTTGTTTGTGTCTTCTGAGCCTGGACCTGAGACAGGAAATCTTGAATGCCTGGGAACCACCACTGAGACAGAACCTAAGAATAACACCAATGCAGACAAGATCAAAGCTGAAAAGACATTGGTAACAATACCCAAGCACCTGAAATTATTATACTTCCAGGACTTTTCTGATACATGAGCCAATCAATTGTCTTTTGACTTAAGCTAGTTTGACTTGGGTTTTCTGATATTTGCAACATAACTAATACAGAATTCAAAGTGTTAGTCTAAGGATAATACTTTCTATTTATGTAGTACTCTACAATTGACAAAGCTTTTCATTTAATTACTTCAATATTATATTTATTTATTCATCAATTTATTCAGCAAATAAATATGTACCGTTTATCTAATTAGTCACTGACTTAAGTCACGGCGATCCCCTCCCCCTTCCTCTCTTAGTTATAGTTGGTTTCCATAATTTTGTGCCCATCATTCTTGCAGCACTTACCTCTAGTTACTCTACATAGATATCTATAACTCAGTAAAACATAGGCTTCTCTGGCTGGGTGGGCACAGTGGCTGATGCCTATAATCCCAGCACTTTGGGAGGCTGAGGTCAGTGGATCACTTGAGGTCAGGAGTTCCAGACCAACCTGGCTAACATGGTGAAATCCCATCTCTGCTAAAACAACGAAAATTTGCCAGGTTTGGTGGCTCTTACCTATAATGCCAGTTACTCAGGAGGCTGAGGCAGGAGAATTGCTTGAACCAGGAGGTGGAGGTTGCAGTGAGCCAATATCACACCTCTGCACTCCAGCCTGGGCAACAGAGCAAGACTCCATCTGAAAAAAAAAAGGCATCTCTGAATGAGAGGTTTATTTATCCTGGAATCTCTGATATCCACCTTGGCCCCTGACACTCATTCATATTCATTCCTTTAAGAAGACTTACATGCTGGGTACTATGTAGCTAGTCAACATCACCAGTTATACATGACAGAAAGCAACTCTGGCTCACTTAAACATAAATGAAATTCTGAAGGGATATCAAGTAGCCCAGAGGATCACCAGCAAGGTTGGAGAAACAAATTGTAAAATGGATAGGCAGGAACTAAAGGAATTTGGGCAGCCATAGCACAGCCAAGGTTATACCTCAGAGGAATCAGTTAGGGCATGGAGGCTGTCACTACTGGACACCAGATGCTGCTACCAGGGCCACTGGAATGAATCCTCAGCCCTCCCTGCTTCTCTGCATCACTGGTTCCAGATTCTAAGACCCAGGCAAGAGCATCTGACTGGCTGAGCTCTGGGCACATGCTGTGCCCTGTCTGTCAGATATTCTCTAACACATAAATACTTTCCAACTCCCTTACTGGAAAGCAAATTCCTGCCTCTTCTGAAACTTACACACAAGAAAAGACTCTCCAAAAATTTCTTAAGTGGCCATGAAGTGACAATTGTCAATGATGAGCCAAAACAAAGCCCCAAAATAAAAGCAAAATAAATGGTCAGCATTGTCTTTGCCCTCATACAGCTTATAGATTAGCAAGAAGAGAATCCTTAGAGAATCATTAATTAAATAATTAGGCATGAAACACACAGTCACAGCTGTGATGAGTACAACAAAGGAGTGGAGTGATGTACCCTAAGGAATATAATGCTGCAAATGTGTTTCAGGTATCCGTTGCTGTGTAATAAACAATCCCAAAACTAGTGGTTTAAGACAAACATGGTTTTTGTTTCTCATGGTTCTACAGATTGACTGGGCTCAGCTGGGTGGTTCTGACTTGGCCTCTGTCATGCAGTTGCAGTCAGATAGCAGTTGGAGGTGGAGGCACATGAAAATTCAGCATCATGGTCAGTTGATACTGGCTATCAGCTGGAACTCAAGCTGGGCCTTTTGACCACAGCACCTACCTACGGCCTCTCCATGTAATGTGGGCTTCTCACAGCATGGTGGCTGGATTCTGAGAAGGGGAGGCATCCCAAGAGCAAGCATTCTAAGAGATCCAAGTGGAAGATGCAAGGCTTCTCAAGACTGTCTCAGAAACCACAGTGTTACATCTGCCACACTCTATTGGCAAAAAAAAAAAAAAAAAAAGTCAATAGATTCAAGGAAGGGGAAGCACAAATGTGCATGAATGCTAGAAGGTATGGTTAATTGGGGATCATCTTTGGAAATTAACTCCCACAAAAATTTTGAAATAGAGGAAATTGATCTAGTTTGGGGGGTCAAGGAAAGCTTCCAAGAAAGTGCCATTGCTCTGAGATATAACAGTTGAGTTGAAGTTAATGAGATAAAAACAAGAAGTATGTTCCAGGCAGAGGGAACAGTATGTGCAAAATCCATGTGGCAGTGAGCAGCAGGACACATTCAACAATATAAAGAAAGAGAGTAGAGCTGATGAACAGAGACTAAGGCAGGATGTGAGACAAGATAAAACAGGAGAGGCTGGGCACAATGGCTCACGCCTGTAATCCCAACACTTTGGGAGGCCAAAGTGGGTAGATCACCTGAGGTCAGGAGTTCAAGACCAGCCTGGCCAACAGGGTGAAACCCCATCTCTACTAAAACTACAAAAAATCAGCTGAGTGTGGTGGTGGGTGCCTGTAATCCCAGCTACTCAGGAGGCTGAGGCAGGAGACTCACTTGAACCCGGGAAGGAGAGGTTGTAGGGAGCCGAGATCACACCACTGCACTCCACCCTGAACGACAAAGTGAGACTCTTTCTAAAAAAATAAAAAATAAAAATAAAATGGGAGAATTTGAGTAGAAATTCATTCTGGAAACACTCCTATAGGCTATGCTAAATATTTTTTTCTTTACCTGAAGAGCAATGAGAATATTTTTAAGTGGCCCTCAGAAAATACTCATAGATTAAATGAATGAGTGAATGGTTTCAATCATTCTATAGATATCTACTGAACATTGACTATAGGTCAGGAAAAATAAGTGCTATGAATAAAATCAACTTGATAGAAGTGGCTGGAGGCAAAGGATGATACAAAAGCATGAGGCATGGCAAAATCTGAGGAATGAGTATTCCCAGTAGAACACAGCAAATGCAAAGGCCCTGTGGTGGAAGTCAGCGTGGTGTGCTCCAAGAGCAGAACAGAAGACCATCGTGGCTGGCGTACTACTGTCCTTGTAGGGAAGAATTCAAAGCCAGCTTTCTATAAATGGCAGGGGCACCAGCAATGCTTTCATATCAGGACAGCACACCACCAGGGCTGCGGCTTCGGTGACTCTGGAATGTCTCTTCCTGCTAGAATGTTTGGAATGCTCTTTCTCTCTGGCCTGGCTCTGCCTGTCCTCGGCTATGAGACTCATCTTTCATCATGTACTTCCAAAGCTCAACAACCCCCAAGGAAGCAATTTGGCAGAACGTTCAAAGAACCTTAAAGATGTTCATGCCCTTTGATTCAGTGATTCCCCATCTAGGGATCTAGCCAAAGGAAATAATCATAAATATGGAAGAAGATTATCCCAGCATGATTTATTATAATGAAAAAGTGCTAGTAAATCAAATATTCAACCATAGGGGAAAGATTAAGTAAATTAATGTGCATCTCCTAGATGTGGACACTAAAAACTATGCGGCTGAAAGACTAAAATAACATCAGGAAAGGCTTGTGTTATAATGGTAAGATTAAAAAGAGGATATAAAACAGTATATATATATATATGATTTCTTCAACTATTTAAAAAATAATATACAGGAAACAATGCTGACAGTCATCATTTATTTAAGGCGAAATTACAGGTTATTTATTTTTCCTTCTTTTCCATAATCCTTCTGCTTCCCAGGATAAGGATTATGACTTTTAGGATAAAAAAATAAATTTTATTCTTTTTAAAGAAAAAGAAAAAAGAAACATCAATGACTTCCCACAGCCTTTAGGATCATATCTGAACATCTAAGCAGGCAGTCAAGGACTTCACAATCTGGCAACAAATTATATTTTCTACTTTAAAAAATATTATATTGTTTCTTGTCTCCCAAGTTTTTTTTTTTTTACCAGAATTTGATGTTTCAGCTAACACAAGTTTCATCTGCTTCCCCCAGATGACAATTTTTTTGAGAGTACACATTCTAAGCATGCTATCTTCTTCCTACCCTGGGTTCAAGGAAGGGAGGGAGGGAGGAAGACCTATCAACCTCCACCTGCTCTCATCTAAATCCTACCCGTGTCAACCAGTGCAATGGTTCATGTCTACACTCCCAGAACTTTGGGAGGCCGAGGCAGGAGGATCACTTGAGCCTAGGAGTTCAAGACCAGCCTGGGCAACATAGCAAGACTCTCTCCCTACAAAAAAAAATTTTTTTAATTAGCCAGACATGGTGGTGCAATCCTGTGGTTCCAGCTACTCAGGTGGGAGGACTACCTGAGCCCAGGAGGTAGAAGCTGCAGTGAGCCATGACCATTCCACTGAACTCTAGCTGGGTGACAGAGCAACATCCTGTCTCAAAAAAAAATAAGAAATAATAACAATAAATAAATCCCACCCATCTCTCCACCTCAAGTCACTTATTCCTCAGAATGCCTTTCTTGGCCATGGTGGCCCTCTCTGATCTCCCTTTTCTAACCATCGATATTCATTATCATCACATCTGGCTATACACTCACATTTGGGGCTAAACATGACTGGCCTTACATTGCTCCTCAGACTGAAGGTCTTGTCTTATGCCCCATATGACTAATCATTCCTGATATGATTTTCTTGCCTTCCAGGACCATCCCATCTTGACCCCTAACACACTCCATTTTGTTTATCTCATGATGGTAAATGAGTGTTTTATTAGTGAATAGAAGAGTGACTGTATTTAAACAAGTCTCCAAGACAAAACAGCATCTTTGGGAAATTTCAGTCTACATCTAGCTGAGGCCCAGCTCCTGATGGGGATGTCTTTTCTGTGCAGACAAATTTCCCTCCCTCCATTCCACCCTCTCACATCCTCTCATCCCCACCCTTCCACCACCACTTACCATCTCCAGCTCATAAGGATTTCAAACCAGGGCTGGCAATGTCAGAGGGAGAATGACACACAAACTCCACACATAGTCAGCCTACTCAAGAAAGGACCCTTTTGTTTTCTTCCCCATGGGCCCCCATAAATTATGAGTTACAGCCTTTCCTTATTAAGTGAGCCTAAGGTTAGGGTAGAGAAATCATAGCTCACACCCCACAGAAATGCTTTTTTTTTCTTTTTTGAGACAGAATCTCTCTCTGTCGCCCAGGCTGGAGCGTAGTGGTGTGATCTCAACTCACTGCAACTTCCACCTCCCAAGTTCAAGTGATTCTCCTGCCTCAGCCTCCCAAGTAGCTGGGATTACAGGTACACCTCATCACCATGCCCGGCTAATGTTGTAATTTTTAGTAGAGATAGAGTTTCACCATGTTGGCCAGGAGGGTCTTGAACTCCTGACCTCAGATGATCTGCCTACCTCAACCTCCCAAAGTGTGGGATTATAGGCATTAGCCACTGCACCCAACCCAGAAGTCCTTTCTGCGAAAGCAGATTTCCCCTAGTTTTGAGCACATCCATACCATAAAGCATGTGTCTCTGTTTTAATAAGCTATTCATCATCTCCCTGCAAAAATACTGAGGTGCCCATCCCCACTTTGTGCTCCCACAGCACACACCTCTAAGTGCCTTTCTCTGTTGGCTAAATTACTGCTTTGGTTCCCTCTGTGAGCTCCTTAGAGGGCCGAGCTGTATCTTACTGTCTTTGTTTTCTCAGCACCAAGAACAGTGCCCGGCACATAGTGGCCCTGAGTTGTGTGCCTCAAGAATGAATGAATTCTAAAGGCCTGTGAAAGCTCAGAAAAAGCTGCCTTCCAACTATGGATTTCCATAATAAAATTATTTGCTAATGCCCTGTATTCGTTTACTAGCGCTAATGCAACAAATTACCACAAACTTGGTGGCTTAAAACAACAGAAATTTATTTTCACACAGTTCTGGAGGTCAGAAGTCTAAAATCAAGGGATTAGCAGGACCTGCTAAAAGCTCTGGAAGAGAATCCTTCCTTGCCTGTTCCAGCTTCTGGTGGCTTCAGGCATCCTTGGCACCTGGCTGCATAACTCCAATCTCCGTCTTCATCTTCACATGGTCTTTTTCTTTTTTCTCTGTGTCTCTTCTCTGTGTGTCTCTGCTCTGTGTGTCTCTTATGAGAACACCTGTCATTGGATTTAGGACCACCTAGATAATCCAGAATTATCTCATCTTGAGATCTTTAACTTAATTACATATGTAAAGGCCTTGTTTCCAAATAAAGACACATTCACAGATTCCAGGGATTAAGATGTATATATGTCTTTGGGATAGGGGGGAGGTTTACCATATAATCCAATAAGTTCCCTTATTATGGTAAAGATATATTTTTATTTCACTAAACCAGAAAGCATGGATCAAGTCTATTTTTTTTTTTTTTTTTTTTTTGAGACAGAGTCTCACTCTGTCGCCCAGGTTGGAGTGCAGTGGTGCGTTCTCGGCTCACTGCAAGCTCCACCTCCCAGGTTCACGCCATTCTTCTGCCTCAGCCTCCTGAGTAGGTGGGACTACAGGTGCCCGCCACCATGCCTGGCTAATTTTTTGTATTTTTAGTAGAGACGGGGTTTCACTGCATTAGCCAGGATGGTCTCGATCTCCTCACTTCGTGATCCGCACTCCTCGGCCTCCCAAAGTGCTGGGGAGTCAATTTTTTAAATGGGATAGATGGATGGATGGATGGGTGAACAGGTGTTCTGTCACTACCTATAACCCCTAACACACTTGGTTAGTGCCTGCTAACAAAATATAGCTGAGAACAACTTTTCCCAAGTGCCAATGCTATCTTTTCTCCCACTACCACTTAAGATTGATACTCCTGGGATCACATGCACATTATCCCTCCATAATATCTCTACTAATGTAAAACAACGAAGCAGCCATTTGAGGAAAGGCTAGAGTGTTTCACACAGATGTCTTGATGTAGTAACTACACAAAGTGTTGGTTGAATTGATTCAAATCAGCTTAACTCAATTCCAGAAACACTGACTGTGCACCTGAACTTTGCCCACAGAACTTTTCTGAATAAATTGTTTCCTCTCCTGGGCAAACAACCTAGATCAGCAACCCTGAGCTGTTATCTTATAAATCCTAAATTTTATTTAAAGCCAGCCTTATAGCATGGTACAAAGTTAATGTCTTCCTTCACAATTTTGATTAGCCTCTCAGATTAACAGGTGGACAAACAATAGCATAGGCTAAATCAAACCTCATTTGAGCTGTTGAGCCAGAGCAAGAGAGGTGATTTTCAGAGAGTGGAGAAGGATACAAGGAATGCTATGCCACTCTTGACAAATGGCACCATTTTAGAGCAGGCTTTCCAATGGGGAACACTTGTGTAGAACCCAAGGACCCAGGTACCAACAGAGCTTGTGTGTCACTTGTAAATGTGCAAGCAATGAGCATTTCAAGCTCAGTCTGACACACCCTGTGAACGCAGCTATTTTGGCAGCATCAATCCCAGTGTCTATGGAGGACAGAACAAACTCAAGTTAACCCTAGTTACTTCCTTGAGCTCTGCTCTCTGAGAAGGATCAGCCAGGCAGACAGCTGCCACTGCAAATTCCACTCGCTGGGAACAATGTACTTTATTTTTGGAAAGAGGGAAAAGCAAAGGAGAAGAGAGCAATGCCGACAAATATACATTTGCTTTTCTATTTATGCAAAGCCTCTACCCCTTCATCACCTCAGTTACCAGTTGTTTAGAGCAACCTTAGAAAATAGACTTGCAAATTGTCACTGGCCTGCATCCCTGCAGAGAGTAACACAAGTCAGCCTCCAGGATGGCACATCCATTGCTGTAAAGAGCTACACAAATAAAAGGATTATTTCCATGACAGGCTGTTGGCCCACATAGTTATAATTAATGCTCCTATACAATAAACACTTTCCCTGGATCCTTTCCATGTAAGAGTCACTCTCTATAGAAATAGTATCCTGATTATGGGCTCTTCATCATACATAAAAAAAGGTGAAGAAAGCAAAACTGCCCCTCCTTGCCATTATTTTCCTATCATTTTCTACATCTCCATAGTTACTACCTCCCATGTAACTTCAAACATCATTTTAATCATGCTTTCCAAAATATAACCCCACACGAAAAGCCCACTGGTGGACACAAGGAAAGAAGAAAGGAAGGGAGAGAGGAAGGGAAGGGCAGAGGGAGGGAGGGAGGAGGGAAGAGAGGGAGGGAGAGAGGAAGTGGGGAGGGCAGAAGGGTGGGTGGAGGGAAGGACGGAGGGAGGAAGAAGTCAAAGACAAAGAAAAATTTTAAAACAACTCTACAGGGACAAGGACTGTGTCCTGCTTGCCACTTCATTCCCATAACCTAGCAGGCCTAGCAGCCCTGGCACATAACAGTAATTAATTATTTAATGATAATGGGAATAAATGCAAACACTATCTAATAAATGGAGCAATAGGCTTAGTTCAAAAATGTCTATGACAGTTTCCTTCTTCCACTGTTTGGTTCAGAACCCATTTTGTCACTAATTTACTTTTAGGGAAAAGATTGAAAATGGGCATTTAATGAACACCTACTATGTGCCAAGCATTTTGAATTTTTATCTCATGTAAAACCACATGATAACCCAAACTATTTGATAAATGATACATATATGCTGAGAGAGGTTAAGTAACTTTCCCATAGTTACACTGCTAATAAGTGGAGAAATGGGAATTTAAACACAAACCTGACTGACTGTGTAACCAAGAATGTTTGACTGTATCCTGCTGCTTCTCGGGTGATGGTGAGAGTACGTCTGCTTCAATATAGCATCAGCTCCTAAGATGGGACTGCAATTCACTGGGTCTCATTGTAAGTAAATTTTACTATGACAAAGCCATTGGGATATTTGGAGAAATTATTCTTAATGAGATCTTATTTGTTATGCATAACACGAAGAGGCAGTTTAAAAAAAAAGAAGAAGATACTAGCACTGTTTGATTTACTCCCCATGGAATTTCTAAAGAAGAGTCATCTGAGAAGTCAGAATCACATATGTATCACTTATTTACTGGCTATCTCTCCTCTGGAATCCAAAAATCCGAAAGAAAAGGTCTTATTTGTTTTACTCATTGTTCCAAGCCTAGTAACCAAGAACTATGCCATGGCACTCAATTTTTAATGAATGAAAGAGATGACAATGAACTCTCCATTGATCAGACTTCTGTATCCACAGACTGGGACTCCAGACAGACTAGGATGATACATGTGAAGCTGTGGGGTTTTGCTGAATCAAAAGCATGGTCTTGGGAAACAGCTAAAGAAAATGAATTCAGACTATGGAGAATTATTTTCTCCCACTCAGCTATATATCACATTCCTCCTATGTGAAAGGCCCTGAATCAGATGGTAAATAGCATTTAATGGTTCAAGCCATTTTTAAGGGCAACGCAGCCTCCTTCAATTTCCCAAACAACTACACATGGTGGCTGTGGTCAGCAGTAGGCTATGAAAACTCTCTGATCCACCTGGAAGGACCAGAGATTCAGGATCCTAGGCCAAAGCCAATCAGCTTTCAGACGTGGAGATATGCTTTATTTGGGGCATGGACTATAGAGACTCCAAGAAACTTCAAAATCTTTCTCATTTGTCACCAGAAAAATGTGGCCCAAGGTTACCCACCTCATTAGTAGCAGAGCCAAGACTTAAACTCAGGCCTTCTGACACCTTCTAATCCAAAATTATTTTTACTACCCCAGAAGAAGGTGTGTGGTAGAGGCCAACAGAACATAAAGAAGGGAGCAGACAGCACACAGTCATCATCCTCATGGACTAGATGGTCACTGGGATTCTGAGATAAGTAAAGGACAAAGAGAGGCACATACATGCATTCCCTGGATTCTGGGGAAACCTGTGTGTCAGGCTAAAGAAGGCAGAGAAGTGAGTGTTTTGAGTGGTATCTAACCCAGGCATAAGTGTCTCTCTTGAAGGACAAGGGAAGTGGGGTGCTGAAGAAGAAACAGTATAGACATGGAGTCAAGAATATAGGTGTGAATCCTGGGCCAGCTGTTTGCTAATTCTATGACTTGTGGCAAGTCATTTAACCTCTCTGGGTCTCAGTTTTGTAATCTGTTCAATCAGAACCACAATCGGACTTCTGAACAAGGTTCCTCAGTCCAGCACCAATTAGGTGGACTGTCATAAAAGAAGACCTGGACCAATCAGATTTTTTCTGTCTAGTATTTGAACAATAGAAATACCGGGAGAGTAAAGCATTTAGCAACAGATAGCTAGAGATCATGAGACAGAAAGAAACCAGAGGGACCATGATGCATCACGAACAAAGTGAAATTATGAAAGTCAGAAATGATGGGCCGGGTGTGGTGGCTACACCTGTAATCCCAGCACTTTGGGAGGCTGAGACAGGCGGATCAGGAGGTCAGGAGATCAAGACCATCCTGGCCAACGTGGTGAAATCCCATCTCTACTAAAAATACAAAAAATTAGCTGGGCACGATGACACGTGCTTGTAATCCCAACTACTCAGGAGGTTGAAGCAGGAGAATAGCTTGAACCTGGGATGTGGAGGTTGCAGTGAGCGGAGATCGCACCATTGCACTCCAACCCGGGTGACAGAGCGAGACTCAGTCTAAAGAAAAAAAAAGAAATGATGAGGTTGAGGCCAGGCACAGTAGCTCAAGCCTATAATCCCAGCACACTGGGAGGCAGAGGTGAGTAGATCACTTGAGTCCAGGAGTTAGAGATCAGCCTGGCGAACATGGCAAAACCCCATATCTACTAAAAAGACAAAAATTAGCTGAGTGTCATAGCATGTGCCCATAGTCCCAGGTACTTGGGGGACTGAGGCAGGATGATTACCTGAGCCTTGGGAGCTCGAGGCTGCAATGAGCCTTGATCACTCCACTGCACTCCAGCCTGGGCAACAGAGTGAGACTCTGTCTCAAAAATTACAAAATAAAAGATGAGGTCAAGAACATAAAGGACAGAGGCTGAGGAAATCAGTCAGTAGGAAGAGAAGCCATGGGGAAGAGATGAGTCATCAAAATGGTGGACCATCAGAGTCAAGATCCATGCACTCCTGAGACCAACATTCCTGGAAGCAGCAGGATCCAAATGACCTTCAATTCCACTTTCTGTCTCTGTATGGCCCAGATTCTGCTGGACTTCTTCATCTTCCCAAGGCCAGCTAAATAGCTTTCCCTGAGTTCCCATGCACATGTTAACTTATGACAAACCTATGAGTAACTTAGATGACTCTCTGTTTGCATCCAAACAAGTCTGATTAAGTCAACCTGTTTGCTTCATTTAACATATACCCTGGATTTCCCATGATCAGTTCAGTTCCATGAATTTGTCCTAATTCTTGAAGGGCAAACATTAAAACTATGAAAAAATGTGATTTAATTTTCACACTTTTTTATGACTTTTGCTATAAGTAAATTTACAAATAAGAATGGCCTGGATTTGGGCTTAGGTAACATGGGTCTCAGAATGATGTACCAAGCAGTTGGCTAGGCTCTGTGGGTTGAAAGGATGGGGAGAAAGAGCATAGAGCTAGATAAATCTCCCTCCTTCCACTCAAAAATGCTTTTAATTGAGATCATTCAACAGAAACCTAGCAAAAAAATCATAAAGAAGGACCAACGTAAGCTCCATAAGGGTAAAGATCATGTTTGTTTTATTTGTTATTTATCACCAGTACTTGGCACCAACCCTGAACTTAAACAGCACTCCAAAAATATTAACTGAAGGAAAAAAAGAAGGAAGAAAGAGAAAGAAGGAGGAAAGAAGGGTAGAAGCCATGAAAATTTGCCTCTCAGATCTACTACTACCAAGTGCATAATTGACTGATGGCTCCAGCTGCCGAGCTCCAAATGCAGCACTGTGTGTACAGACCACAAATTTCACAGCTGCTGTCAGTCAAAGGGTAAGCATGGCAGTGATACTTGGGCATATAGTTCCTGCAAAACATGGGACTCTTAATATGGACTTTGGTTCAAGGACTTCCCTTTGGCCTAACTGAAACTTTTTTAGAAGTGCATTGTTGTCTGAGACTCTGTGTATCCAACCCTCTCTCTTCTCCCTTCAAAAGTGTCAGACCTGCATCATGGTCTAATGGCTCTTGTAATCTCCTCTGGCTTCCTCTCCTTTTGTTACTTACAGTCATTCCTCCCAGTAAGTCTAAACCTGTCTTGGCATCTGCATCTCAGAGTACCTAGCCAATATAAGGACAGAAGGATTAAGAGAAAGAGGGGGGTTGCTGAGTGTGGCTCTGTTTGAAATTAGCCCATCTCAAAGTTCCTAAGCTTGGAGTTAGGAGGAAGGTTTTTTTGGTTCTGTCCCAGTGGTATGGCTAAAGAAAGAATGACCTGCTTGATACATACACCCAGATATGTGTATGTGAGATATTTCTTCATCACCTTTCCTTGCTTCAGCCCTATGTATCTGCCAATATGCACATTTTCTCATGACTACAGCTCCCACCAAATGATTGTCTTTATATTGTTCCAGGTGATATTTCAGCAACCACTTGAAAGAAGACAGAGTTGATCTTATTGTTAGGTTAATTATATTAATGGTCAATTAATGGCCTCCCTATGGCTATCTTTTGCCCTGTAACTTCATAGTCCTCTCCTACTCTGTATCTTGCCTTGGCCATGTGGGAAAACAGCTCCACAAAACAAAAACAAAAACACTTACATGTTTCTACTTCAACCATGAGATGGTGATAGCCTCACAATATGACTGAAAGAGCCTGCTGGAGGATTATAAGGAGAGTATAGTTTCCCCAACCAAGGCTTCCTGTACCAGCCTATAGCTAGCCAAGTCCCAAGCATAGAGAATGCTCAACCAAGAACAGCAGAGCCACCCATCAGGCACACAGCTGACTACTGAACAAAAGTGACCCCAACTGAGACCACAAGGACCATTTGGCAAACTCTCGATTTCATGAGAGATAAGAAATATATATTGTTGGCTGGGCATGGTGGCTCATGACTGTAATTCCAGCACTTTGGGAGGTCAAGGCAGGTGGATCCCTTGAGGCCAGGAGTTCAAGACACGCCTGGCCAACATGATGAAACCCCGTCTCTACTAAAAATATGAAAATTAGCTGGATGTGGTGGCAAACACCTGTAATCCCAGCTAGTCAGGAGGCTGAGGCACAAGAATCTCTTGAACCCAGGAGGCAGAAGTTGCAGTGAGCCAAGATTGCACCACTGCACTTCAGCCTGGGCAACAGAGAGAGACTCTGTCAAAAAAAAAAAAAAAAAAAAAAAAAAAGTAAAGATATGTGTATTGTTTAAAGCACTGAGCTTTGGAGTGACTTGCTACCAACATCACTGTGGCAGCAAGTAACCAATGCAACGTTTCAATTAGTTTTCATTTCAGGGAGAAAGTAAACGCTGCCCAGGCAGGTTGGCTTTGTGGTAAGGAGGAAAAAGAACCTGGTAAGGGAGGAGTTGTCAAGAAGTCCCTCTTTTATGAGGTTAGGGGACAAGTTTCCACTCCCTCAAAGAAGGACAAATAATCCAAAGACCTGGGCCTGATAAACTTCCTTGGCCCAAACCAGATCTACCTCAAGTATTAGGGGACCTAAGAAAGTCACTCTATAGGGAGGAGACAAAAAGACAGCTTTTAGGCTCCTGGGCAGAGATGCACCGAAGGTCAAGTTTCAAATGAGGTTCTGAGAATTCTGTCAATGCAAGAGCAAGACCCATGAGACAAGGCACTGGTAAGAAAAGCGAGAGTAGATGCAGGTTCTACCCCACTGACTGAGGACCTTAGATAAACCTTTCCACAGGGTCAGTAGGCTGAGGAGGGGTAAAAGCCCTGAAGTATTAGTCCATTCTCACACTGCTATAAAGACATAGCTAAGACATAAATTACTCTGGAAGGTAAGAGGTTTAACTGACTCACAGGTCTGCAGGCTGTACAGGAAGCATGACTGGGAAGGCCTCAGGAAACTTACAATCATGGTGGAAGGTGAAGGGGAAGCAGGCACATCTTCACATGGCAGCAGGAGAGAGAAAGAATGAAGGAAGTGTTAAATAACCAGGTCCCATGAGAACTCTATCATGAGAACAGCTAGGGGGGAGTCCACCCTGTGATTTAATCGTCTTCCACCAGGTCCCTCCTCCAACATCAGTGATTACAATTTCACATGAGATTTGGGTGGAGACACGGAGCCAAACCATGTCATCCTGGCACTGAAAATCTCTGAGCAGAATTGGATCCAGAGAAGGGGCTACACAGATCAAATCCAACCTTAGACATGGATAAGACAGGAAAAATCACACCTTCCTGTGAGTCTGAAAAGATCTGGCATTTTCCTGGTGATGCCCTCTCTCCCAGAGATGGCAATTTATCATCTACCAGAGATGGCAATAAAATATGCTACGGGGAAGTATATTTAGAGATTAAAAAAAAAAATAAGCCTAGAAAGGAAGTTCTCACTAAAGTCAAGAGGGACTACATATGCATCTAGCTAGAAGGGTAAAGCCACAAGTTAAGGCTGTCTATTGCTTCAAATAGCCTTTAAATGTGGTGTCTTAAACAACACCATTTTATTATATCTCATGTGTTTGTGGATCAAGAATTTGGGCAGGGCACAGCTGGCTGGTAATTCCATTACACACAGTGTCAACAAAGAATTCACCTGGGTGGATGGACAGAAGACAGCTTCACTGTCACTTCTGACATCTGTACTGGGATTGCCAGAAGGCTAGGCTCAGCCTGCAGTATCAGGCGGGGTAACCAAACTTCTTATGCAGCCGCTCAGGGATCTCACGGAGAGTGTCTCAAGAGGTTCAGTCCAAAGCTTCAAGGGTTCACATGATCATGCTTTTGAAATTCCAGAATGTCACCTCCACCCCTGTTCTTTCTGCCAAGCAAGTCACTTAGACCAGCTCAGATTCAGGAAATAGGAAATGAGATTCCACTGCTCAATGGGAGAAGGAACAAAGAATTTGCAGCCACCTTTTGTCTACTTCACCATATCAATCAACAGTCAACACAGTTAGTTTTAACATTCCAGAGGATGCACACAACAATCCCAAGAACTGAGAGAAAACATTAGCATTGCAATGCGTATTTATTTTATCTTAAAAATGAATTAATTGAGCTTTACGTTATTTAATGTCTAAGTTGTCACTTGTGGTCTTCCTTGGTCCATATGACAGAGGAAACATAGCACAAACAGCATGCAAGGTGTACTGAGGGTTAACTGGGGCTCCCAAAATACAGATGACTGACAGCAATGCCCTTCCTGGTTTCCCTGATTTCAGTGCATTTCTATGTGTATTGCAATTTACATGTGCCAGTTAAGTAGATTAATGTTTTACATTACCTAATTTTAACCAAACTCATTGCAAAATCAACGAATGGTTTTTAAAAGAAAGTTTGCAAAGAAAGTATGGATGAAGGATAATACTGATAACACAAGCACAAGTGACAACAAAATACGGAAAAATGACAATCCTGCTTTCCTTACTTCTAGTGAGCTCTCCATCAACTAAATTATCAGATATGATAAGAAAATTGTCCAACAAATCAAATTATTAAGACTGTTTGAGGCTGGGCACGGTGGCTCACTCCTGTAATATCAGGACTTTGGGAGGCCGTCATGGGCAGATCACTTAAGACCAGGAGTTCGATACCAGCTTGGCCAACATGGCAAAACCTGTCTCCACTACAAATACAAAAATTAGCAGGCATGGTGATGCACACCTGTAGTCCCACCTACTCCAGAGGCTGAAGCAAGAGAATTCCTTGAACCTGGGAAGCGGTGGTTGCAGTGAGTCAGGATCACACCACTGCACTCCAGCCTGGACAAAAAAGAGAGACTTCGGCCGGGCGCAGTAGCTCAAGCCTGTAATCGCAACACTTTGGGAGGCCGAGACGAGCGGATCACGAGGTCAGGAGATCGAGACCATCCTGGCTAACACGGTGAAACCCCGTCTCTACTAAAAATACAAAAAAAAATTAGCCGGGCATAGTGGCGGGCGCCGGTAGTCCCAGCTACTCGGGAGGCTGAGGCAGGAGAATGGCGTGAACCCGGGAGGCGGAGCTTGCAGTGAGCCGAGATCGCGCCACCGCACTCCAGCCTGGGAGTCTGAGCAAGACTCCATCTCAAAAAAAAAAAAAAAAAAAAAAGACATTAAGAAAGTGAGACTCTGTCTAAAATAAAATAAAATAAAGTAAAATAAAATAAAATACTATTTGAAAAATGGGTGGCTACAAATTCACTTTCATTTACAATTTACCTTACCCTAAAGGCATGGCTGCTTATATGTATTTGGTTAGTACAATTAGGGAGACTTTTAAAACACTATATTTCATAATTGCATAATTGATTTGCACAACAGCTTTTAGTTATATATTTTATTCACCAATACATCAATAAATATACAAATATTGTGGGTACCTCATCAAAACTATTTTACCAATGAAAGGCATGATCAAAAATATGTGAAACCACTGTTGGAAATAGCAGACAGACAGCAAAGGCAGTGGCCAAAAGGACAGGTGAGGAAGGCATAGAGCACATGAATTGTGACCTGGAAAGATCATTTCCTGATAGGAACATTTGAATGTCCTGTGAATGTCCATAGCTCCTGATTGGTCATAAGTCACAGCCCCCAGTGCCTCCCCAGACAGTCATGTGTTACCATAATTTCTGGTCTCCTTCCCAACCCTTTTCAGCCCCAGTCCCAGAATAAGAGCTCCAAGCCAAGGATTGGATTAGGGACGGCTCATCTCTACATCATCAGCATCTATTGCAGAGCCCTTTCCAGAGATATTCTGTCATTTACCTAGGCCTTGGATGCAAATGTCCATTGGGGCCACACAATTCAAGTCATTCTCATTAGCAACGCCCAAAGGGATTGCTTTTAAATGAAGGCTTTCTACAATAAAGCAATGTTGAAAAACCCCTGAACCAAGCATGACCATAAAAACTGTTTCCCCGTGGTTAAAAGGGATCACTAAATTGATACGATACCTCTGGAGGGCTGTTGGACAGTATGTATCAGCATGTAAACTGTGCAGAGCTTTGTCCTGTAATCTCACTTCTAGGAATTTACACCAAAAAGATAATTGGACAAGTGCAAAATGATATGCAGCAGATAAGGAAGATTACATTACATGAACATTTAACAAATATGAACACAAAAATATATGACAGCAACATAGAAAGGAAAAGAAATCATTTAAGTAGGCTGGGCACAGTGACATGTGCCTGTAATCCCAGCTACTCAAGAGGCTGAGGCAAGAGGATCGCTTGAGCCCAGGAGTTTGAGACGAGTCTGGGCAGTATAGTGAGACCCAGGCTCAAAGGTTTGAAAATAATAATAATAAAAATAAATAAAAGGGAAAAAGAGAAATAATTTAAGTAGTGTGTGTGATTCTGAAATACTTTCACCCAATGAGCCTAAGTCCAAGGCGAGCTTGATGTGGGAGACAATGAATCTCTTGATCTCTCAGTTCCAAACTGCCTCTCATCGAATAAGCATCTCTTCCTGCTGCGTGTGAAGCTAGTGTTTAAAGATACATGACCTATAACATAACCTCTACATACAAGCCAAGCAGAGAATCAATATGTTCCAATGCTCGAAGAGACACAGGATAAAGTGACCTTCTGAAAAATGCTGTGCTGGTCCCCAATGCGGCATAACCTAAGGAACTCCACTTTGTTTACAGAGAGGCTTATCACAGTATTGTTATCAAAACTGACTGAAAATTTGGGAACCCTCTGGGTGTCCATCAGCAGTTCAGTAGGGTTTATTGATGTGCAATACTTCCATTTAATGGAATATTATGTAGCCACTAAAAATGATTCCAACTATATTTGTTGGAATGTAAAGATTAACACAGCATGTCATCAACGAATAAAAAGATTATATAAATGGACACTCAGTATGATCCCACTTTTACTAAATTATAGCCACATATCTCTGTGTATGAATAACCTATGTAAATATATCCTTAGAAAAACGCCTCGGTGAAGCTCAGCAAAATCTTAGTAGTAGAAATCTCTGGGTAACCGTATTTTGAGTGATTTAAGAGTTTTTTTCTGATTTAAAAAAAATTAACAATAAACATTTAAAATAAACAATAAAGCTACTTTTAAAACTCATTATATGGTTAGTTCCACTCTCATATAAGCAAATGGTTCTAAACTTCACCCCCAATGACCCCTGGTTATTGCTGCCCGGGTTTTGGCCATTCAGTCATTTCAGAACTCACCAGAGGTGACACAAAAACCATGATACACGTTTGCCAAATTTGATTCTATAGCTGTATGTTCCTTTGTCTTTTCTCTCTTTTCTCTTCACCAAATTAGTTTGTTGGATATTTTTCACTTCAAGAGGGACCAAATCTGTTGTAACTTACTTAGTGCAACTCAGGACAGCACCACATCTGCTCCTCTCTAGCATCCCCACATTATTCTCAGAAATAATAACCCATCAGAAGGTGCTTGGGGTGGTGAGCTACTGGTGAACATCCAGCTGCATCTGCACCTCTATCTCCAGGAGCTGTTTTCCCTTAGGACTCAGCTTAGGTGCTGCCTCCTTTTGGAAGTCTCTGATCTCCCTTTACTCCTGAGTTAGCTGTCTTTTCCCCTGTTCCCCAGGTGCCAGTCTTCCTTCCTAGCATTGTAGTCTAATCCTAGTACTGTATTTTATCACCATGTATTATTGTTGCCTGTTTATTTGTTTGTTCTTCCAATTGGACCATGAAATCCTTGAGGGCAAGAGATTTCACCTTCTTCATTTTAATATCCCCATCCCTGGCACAAGCTTAGCACACAGTGGGCATTTAATATATGTATGTATGCAGAACAAATAAATAGGAAGGGATAGAGGTGGGACCACAGACCATTTATCATGCATGGGTTTCATAAAATGATTGTCCATAATTCCTTTCCCAGTTTCTGTCTCCTCCCCCTCAGAAACACAGTTTTGATTTGCCTGAGGATGGTCCACAAGCCATGACCTTTATTTGAGATAGAACTCTCAGACTAGTTTAGGATTAAAGAAAAACGATGAGGAGACTATATTGGTCCATCAAAGTGGGAAATCATGGATGAACCTGGCACCAGGCATGCCTAGGTCCAGGGATTCAAGCACAGTCCTCAAGACCCTCTCTCACCTTCTTCCCCATTGCTTGGTACTGATGCTTTTTCTGTATATTTCCTTATTCTCTCCTATTCCTCAAATAGGTCATCGCCAGATTGTAAAAAGTATGGCCACCTGCTATCCCCAATTCATATCCTCCTAGCTCTCTGGCATAAAAGGCACCACCTTCTCCTTCAAATGCAAAGTCCCTAAGAAAAAGAGAAAAAAAGGCCCGGTGTGGTAGCTCGCAGCTGTAATCACAGCACTTTGGGAGACCAAGATGGGCAGATTACTGGAGACCAGGAGTTCAAGACCAGTCTGGGTAACATAGCACGATCCCCTCTCTACAAAAAATTTAAAAATTAGCCAGGTGTGGTGGCACACCTGTAGTCTCAGCTACGCAGGAGTCTGAGGTAGGAACACGGCTTGAACCCAAGAGTTTGAGGCTGCAGTGAGCTATCATTGCACCACTACACTCCAGACAGGACGACAGACATACTATCTCAAAAAAAGAAAAAAAATGTTCCAGAGAAAGATTCTGATGGGTCCAGCTGCAGTTAAATGTCCATTCCTGCCAGCGGAATACAGACCTGTGATTGGCAGGTCATGACCATGTCCCACCCTTACACTCAGGGGCATGAGAGACTGATTGGCTATACCACCGAGTCACATGATTAGGAAGTGGGAACAATGTCTTAAAGCAGGGTATGGGGACTGCTGGACAGAAAAAAAATAATAGATGTCTCTCCGAAACACTCTGGGGAAGTAACCCGTACAAGAATTCCCATTGCTGCCTGCAAAATTCAGTCCCAATCTTTGGAGTAGGGGGGGAAAAAATCATGTAACAGATCACTCTCCTTCTGCCTGCTCAAACCCTCTTCAAAGAAGATTTTGTTTCTCTCTTATTCATGTCCCTACCAAAATGATGCTGGGTGGTCAAACTTTCAAGACCCCTCAGAGCCTACAGCCAGCCTCTGACAAGCAAACCCAGTCCCCACCCTTGGCTCATGAAGCCTCTCACCACAGGGCCTCAGTTAGCTACCGGCTGTGCTGTGCCAGCCCCAATCAAATGCAAGCCCGAGGGCCATTCCCAAGGCCAGCACCACGCTGCTCCAGGGGGCACCTCCTGCCAAGGTGTTATCGGCAGGCCTCTGTTCCCAAACGCCACATTGGGAAGACTGGTGCGTCTTGTCTCAGCCTGGCTCTGACAGGCTGGGCCCCTGGCCTAGCTGGTGGCTGCAGATCAACAGCACTTTGTCAGCCCAACGAACCTCTAAGAAGCTGAAGTGCATACTGAATGGAGGTGTCTGCAGACCTCCTGGCCTCGGCAGCCCCTCTGCGTGTTTGGGTAAAGAAATATGCAGTTTGAGCTGTGGTCATCGCTGCCTGAGCCGCTGAACTGCAATCAACATCAACACCACAAGGACACAATATTTTCTCCCGATTTACAACACGTTCATTTATTTTGGAATTTCTGTGCCAGCTGAGGCTACAGGGCGGTGACAGTGGAAAAATTGTCCTGGGGCCAAGCAAAAGAGAGTGTTGCAACCAAGCTCCTGTTCTGAAAAAGGGTGCTCGAAAGCAGCAAAAAGCAAGCAGAGCTAAGAGAATGACCTTCCACAAACACCAGCCCACAGGCCATGGGTGCCAGTCTGGGAAACAACTAATTTGGAGATCCACTATTGCTCCTACACCAAGGTCTGAAGATGGGCCATTGGAATCCAGGGTTCCTATGAAACTGCTGAACCCCTTCGAGTTTCCATTACACAAGATGATCTGCTTTCTTTCTCAAAGTTCCCCAGGAAGTCAGAGATCCTGTGACTTCGAAGGTCCCCCGTAAACTCCTCCAAAGTAGGCTTTATTGGAAAACACCACAAAGAAGTGAAAATGATAGGATTTGGAGTGAGAAAAACTTGAGTTTGAATTGTTCACACTGCTACTTATTTACTGAGTGTTCTTAACTCTCTTAGCTTCAGTTTCCACATCTGTTTTTAAATGGACGTAATAATATCTAACTATCCAAGTTGTTATGGGAAATAGAGTAATTTATCGAAGTACACAGTACAATGCCCAACTCTTTGTGGGCACTCAGTACCTGAAACTTTCAACTCCTTTGTCTTCTTGTTTTACACTGGATCATTTAGATGTTCTCTACTAGGCCTTAATGTGTACCTATAAAACAGGTCAGGATGCTGCCAGTGTGGAAGGTCCATTTGTTGGACTCCTTGGGACTGAAAACTTCTCTCGATTTAAGGATAGTCCATGAAAGAAGGAAGTGGTAGAGAAGGGAGGCAATGAAAGAGAGGGGATGTGCAATTATCAGTATTCCCAACAAGAGGCCCTAGGAGGTGGCCACTCCCGTCATAATCACAGGAGGACTCAACAGACAGGCTAGTCTGTTCCAGATACAAGAAGGAAACTTCACCTGTCACCTGGAGCAGGCTTACACAAGATAATCTACTTCTCCAAGGCAATAACAAGCTGTACAACTTAAGGCAAAAAGAAAGGGAACCCCAAGTGCATTCTTCTTATCCTACCGAGAAGAAATCTGACATCTGCCCACGGGAAGTGACCACTCAAGGTGTCACAAATAGCATGAAGCAGAGCAGTGTTCTGGAACAAAGTCTGACTGATTACAATCTGGTTGTCTCATTAAAAAAAAAAAAAAAAAATTTAACAAGGGTAACAAAACACAATCAATTCACATTTTATGTTCTATAAAGTCACCTGAATTAGCAAGTACTGAATCATTGCAAAATACAAGATTAGGTTCCTGCAAGCCTCTGGTCACAAGATCTCCATCATCCCATCAATTTACAATGTTGTTTTATGTGTGTTTCTGTTTAAAGGCACCATGACAGTTAATTTTATGTGTCAACTTGACTGGGCTAAGAAATGCCCATATAGCTGGTAAAATATTAATTCTGGGTGTGTCTGTGAGGATATTTCTGGAAGAGATTAGCATTTGAATTGGTAGACTGAGTAAAGAGTATTGTTCCCACCAATGTGGGTGGACATCATCCAATTGGTTGAGCGCTCAAATAGTACAAAAAGGCAGAGGAAAGGCAAATTTACTCTCTCTGCTTGAGCTGAGACAGCCATCTTTTCCTATTGTCAGCCATCGGTGTTCTTGATTTTCAGACTTTTAAACTCAGATCAAGACTCCACCCCCAATTCCCAATTCTCAGGCCTTCTACCTCCTGAATCAGACTCACCACTGGGTTTCCTCGTTCTTCAGCTTGCAGACGGCAGATCAGGGGACTTCTCAGTCTCCATAACTGCATGATCCAATTCCTATAATAAATCTTTATAGGATTATAAATATATATATGTATATATACACATGAGCACATGCACACATATATTAAGAACAGGATGTATCTGAAGGACAGGATATATATATATTATATATATGTATTCCAACATATATCTATTATCCAATACATAATATTTGTTCTTTTTCTTTGGAGAACCCTGATGAATACAGATTTTGTTTGGTACTGGGAATGGTTCTAGAGGAACAAAATTTTAAGGATAAGTTTTCTGAATTGGTTCTAGGGCTTCTGAAATGGACTCTCCAATATGATTGGATTTAAAGACACTGATGACTATGTTTCCAATAGTAAAATGAGCACTGATAATCCATGAAGTGAATTATTTAGAAACACAAAAAAGTCTGCATGGGATACTTCTAATCACCTATTCACAAGAAGCAGGGTGCAGAGCTTCCAGACAGCTGAACACATGGAGGTTCCTGGAGGGTAGCATGCCCAGGGAGGGCATGGAAGCTCCATGCCTTTTCTGCTATACCTTGCCCTACACATCTCTTCATCTGTATCCTTTGCAATGTTCTTTATAATGAACCAGTAAACTCTTTAGGAACAAAGCCATCAAGAAAAAAGAGAGAAATTGAAAGCAGCCCTACTATATAGTCAGACCATCGAGACAGAATTGAATTCATTGCCATCAGGGTCTGACTATCTGAATCTGAGTGAGACTTTATCCCAAAGGGAGTCTGACAAACTTTCAAGTTTCTGATCATAAGACTGCCATCTCCAAGAGAATAATATAGTTTACAAAACAGAATAAGATCTCAGAGGCTTTTAATCTCCTCAAGATTAGGAATGCAAGGGAGGGCCTTGTTTAGAAAGACCTGAAGCTTTGAAGCAGTTGTGATTCCTCATATATTATTCAAATAAAATAAGTGCCAAGTTTTAAAAAATACTAACGAAGAAGTAAAGTGCTAGTAACTCTATATGTGATACTTTCTTTTTTTTTAAACGGAATTTATTTCTTACAGTTCTGGAGGTTAAGTCCAAGTTTTAGGTGGTACAACTAGAGAGGACCTTCTTGATCGCGGGGACTCTCTACAGAGTCCCAGGGGTGATGCAGGGCTGAAGTGCTAGCTCAGGTCTCTCTTCCTTTTCTTTTTTTTTTTTATTTTTTTTTTATTTTTTATTTTTTTTTATTATACTTTAAGTTCTAG
>NC_045449.1:37610819-37618082 GCF_002776525.5 Piliocolobus tephrosceles | reverse complement strand
ATAATCATGTGGTTCTTGTCTTTGGTTCTGTTTATATGCTGGATTACGTTTATTGATTTGCGAATGTTGAACCAGCCTTGCATCCCAGGGATGAAGCCCACTTGATCATGGTGGATAAGCTTTTTGATGTGCTGCTGAATCCGGTTTGCCAGGATTTTATTTATATGTGATACTTTCAAACATTCTTGGAAAATAAAGGAATATAATGATGTTGGTTGGTTGCTCCTAATGTCATCGGGTAAAGTGGTGAAAGAAAAGTATGAGCTTAGGGATGTGAATTCAAAGCTCAAGCATTGCATAAACGACATAAGTGCTGGGTACGCCCTTAAAGAGAGTCTTATCTCCTGTAGCCACAGGGCTGAAATTGCTAAAAATCAAATGCAGAATCTCATCTTGCAATTTGCTGAATGACAATGCAAGTTGAACTCCCAGCATCACAGGGTGTCCACTGTTAAACTGATGGCATTGACTGGGGGAAAAAATGGAGTCCTTTAAGTTGAAATGGGGATATGTGGGAAGACCTTGATGAACATGGGGACATTGAGTCCCTAAATGAGTCTTCTTTGCCAGTGGAAGGGTTTTCCTCACCCCCAGTGGAAGTGGTCTGTCCACTCCCAATAGCTACAGTCTTTCCATCTCTATCTGAGGGGTTAATCCTGCATTACCTTAGGAAATGGTAATAACCTCTCCTGGGGCAGCTACCATGCAAGATGATGCTAGCTCTCCTCAGAACCTTTCCCCATCACCCTTCTTTTCTTCTAGACGTATAACCTGACTCATGTCCCAGCAGGCCCCTAAAGGCAAAGTATGAAGTATGAGCCATGAGGAGGTATGCTACCCTCCAAAGGAACTACAGTCATGCCCCACACAACATTTTGGTCAACCATGGACCACATATACAATGGTGGTCCCATAAGATTATAATAGAGCTGAAGAATTTCTAGCACCTAGTGACACCTTAAGGTTGCCATCTTAATGTTTTGACATCATAGAGCAATGCATTGCTCACATGTCTGTGGTGATGCTGGGGTAAACAAGCCTACTGTGCTGCCAGTTGTATAAAAGTATGGCATATAACAATCATGTACAGTGCATCATAGTTGATAATCATAGTAAACAATTATGTTACTTGTTTATGTGTTTATTATACTAAACATTTTATCATTATTTTAGAGTGTATTCCTTCTACTTATAAAAAAAAGATAGTTAACTGTAAAACAACCTCAGGTAGATCTTTCAGGAGGTATTCCAGAAGAAAGCGTTGTTATCATAGATGACAGCTCCATGTGTGTTATTGACCCTGAAGGCCTTCCAATGGGACAAGATGCAGAGGTGGAAGACAGCAATATTGATGATACTGACCCTAGGCTAATGTGTGTATATGTGTCTTAGTTTTTAATTTAAAAGCTTAAAAAGTAAATATATATATATATTTAAAAATAGAAAAGACTTTATATAATAAGGAGATAAAGAAAGAACTATTTTTGTACAGTTGTAAAATGTTTGTGCTTTAAGTTAAGAGTTATTACAGGCTGTGCGCAGTGGCTCATGCCTGTAATCCCAGCACTTTGGGAAGCCGAGGCAGGTAGATCACCTAAGGTCAGGAGTTCAAGACCAGCCTGGCCAACATGGCAAAACCCCGTCTCTACTAAAAAGACAAAAATTAGCTGGGCGTGGTGGTGGGTGCCTGTAATCCCAGCTACTCAGGAGGCTGAGGTAAGAGGCACTTGATCCCAGGAGGCAGAGGTTTCAGTGAGCTGGGATCACACCCCTGCACTCCAGCCTGAGCGACATGGCAAGAATCCGTCTCAAAAAAAAAAAAAAAAAAAGTTATTACAAATGGGTCAAAAAGTTAAAAAAAAAAAAAACTAAAAGTCTATAAAGTAAAAATGTTATAATAAGCTAAAGTTAATTTATTATTGAAGAAAAAAGTATAAATTTAGTGTAACCTAAGTTTACAGTGTTTAGAAAGTCCATAGTAGTATATAGTAAATGTCCTTGGCCTTCACGTTCATTTACCACTCACTCACGGACTCATCCAGAGCCATTTCTACTCCTGCAAGCTCTACTATGGTAAGGGCCCTATACAGGTGCACCCTGTTTTTGCCTTTTCCACCATATTTTACTGTACTTTTTGTTTAGATATGTTTAGACACACAAGTACTTAACATTGTGTTATAGTTGCCTACAGTTTTCAGGACAGTAACATGCTGTACAGTTGTGCAGTCTAGGAGCAATAGGCCATACCATATAGACTTTTGTGTAAATACACTCTATGATGTTCACACAATGACAAACTCTCCTACAATGCATTTCTCAGAACATGTCCCCACCATTAAGCAACACATAACTGTACTTGAGTTTTCTAATTTGTGCAATCAGAAATCTGGGGAACATGTGTAAGAATGGGTATTAAGGGTGTGGGATAATTGTGGCAGAAAGAAAGTTAGATGAAGCTGAATTTATTGATGTGAACTCACCAAGAAGTGATTCTGCATTTAATGTTGCAACTCAAGAAGTTAGAAAGAGCTCTAATAGTTTGGTTGGTTGGCTAAAACCTGTATCAAAAGATGGGCTACCAAGAGCAAATTTGAAATATCCAGCCTCCTGTGGTTTAATATAGAGGAAAGGATTCAAAGAATTAGGGAGATTGGAATGTTAGAGTGGATTTGACATTTAAGACCTGCTTACCCACACCAGGAGAGTCCAGAAGACATAAATTTCACCAATACTTTGAGAAATAAATTTCTGAGGGGAGCCGCAGCATCCTTTAAGAGCTTCATGATCACTATTCTCTAAGACCAGACCTTACAGTAGGAACTGTAGCCACTCAACTGGAAAATCTAAATGCAATTGGAATAATTGTATCCAAGTGTGGCACTCAACTGCCAAAGGCAAGATGGACATAGTTACCAACATGGATAGCAGAGTAGATGCAACAATCAGGATAGTCTGACTCATGCAGATCTATGGTGTTGGCTGGTTCATCATGGTGTTCCTAGAAGTGAAATAAATAAGAAGCCTACTATGCTCTTACTTGATCCATATAAGCAGAAAGGCTCTAGGGCAAGTGAACCAAAGTGTAACTCAAACCATAAAAACAGAGTCACAGCCCCTTGATCAATTCCCAGACTTGAGCTAGTTTACAAACACAAAACTTCTTGAGTGAAGAGAAGGGAGAGTCCTGTCAAAGAAAAGCCTAGTTCACCACTGAACACACACTGTTAATCTTACTCCCAGCCTTCCTGCAACGGGCTCACAGCCTTTCATCAGCGTAACTGTGCACTGGGGGAAAGGAAATGATCAGATCTTTGGGGAGCTACTAGACACTGGCTCTGAACTGACACTGATTCCAGGAAACCCAAAACATCACTGTGGTTCTCCAGTTAGAGTAGGAGTTTATGGAGGTCAGGTGATTAATGGAGTTTTAGCTCAGGTTCATCTTACGGTGGGTCCAGTGAGTCCATTGGGCCCCAAAATCCATCCTGTTGTTATATCCACAGTTTCAGATGCTTAAGGGGAATAGACACACTTAGCAGCCGACAGAATCCCCAAATTGGTTCCCTGACCTCTACAGTGAGGGCTAGTATGATGGGAATGACCAAATGGAAACCATTAAAACTGCTTCTACCTAGGAAAATGATAAATCAAAAGCAATACTACATCCTTGGAAGTACTGTAGAGATTAGTACTAACATCAAGGACTTGACAGATGCAGGAATAGTGATTCCCACATCTCCATTTGACCCTCTTATTTGGCCTGTGCAGAAGACAGATGATCTTGGAGAAAGACAGTGGATTACTGTAAGCTTAACCAAGTGGTAACTTCAGTTGCAGGTGCTGTGCCAGATGTGGTTTTATTCCTTGAGCAAATTAACACATCAGCTATTAGCTGGCATGCAGTTATTGATCTGGCAAATGCTTTTCTCTCTATCCCTAACTATAAGGACCACCAAAAGCAGTTTCCTTTCAACTGGCAAGGCCAGCACTACACCTTCACTGTTCTATCTCAGGGGTATCAACTCTGCAGCCCTATGACATAACTTAATGCTCAGGGATCTTGATCACCTTTCCCTTCCACAAGATATCACACTGACCCATTATATTGATGACATTATGTTGATTGGACCTAGTGAGAAAGAAGTAGCAACTACTCTAGTTATTGGTAAGAAATTTTTGCAGCAGAGTTTAGGAAATAAATCCAAAAAAACTTCAGGGCCTTTCACCTCAGTGAAATTTCTTGGGGCCCAGTTTGTAGAGCATGTCAAGATACCCCTTTTAAAGTGAAGGATAAGGTGTTGCATCTGGCCCCTCCTAGAGCCAAGAAAGAGCATGCCTCGTGGGCCTCTTTGAATGTTGGAGGCAACATATTCCTAATTTGGATGTGTTACTCTGGCCCATTTATAAGTGACCTGAAAAGCTTCTAGTTTTGAGTGGAACTCAGAACAAGAGAAGGCCCTGCAACAGGTCCAGGCTGCTGGGAAAACTGCTCCAACACTTGTGGGTATATGATCCAGCAGATCCAATGGTGCTTAAAACTGTCAGTGGCAGATAGGAATGCTGTTTGGAGCCTTTAGCAAGCCCTCATTGGTGAATTGAAGTATAGGCCTCTAGGATTTTGGAGCAAAGCTTGGCCATTATTTAGAGATTACTACTCACCTTTTAAGAGATAGTTCTTGACCTGCTACTGAGCCTTAGTAGAAACTGAGTGCTTGACCATGGGCCACGAAGTTACCATACAACCTGAGTTGCCCATCATGAACTGTGTGTTAGCTGATCCACAAAATCGAGAAGTTGAGCATGCTCTGCACTATTCCACCATCAAATGGAGGTAATACATACATGATCAGGCCTGAGAAGGCCTTGAAGGAACAAGTAATTTACATGAAGGAATTGCCCAAATGCTCATGATCCCTGCTCCTGCTGCACTCCTGTCTCTCTACCAGGCTGACCCTACAGCCTCATGAGAAGTTCCCTACAGTCAGTTGACTGGGGAAGAAAAGACTTGGGCCTAGTTCACAGCTGGTTGACAGCTTTTGGGCAGTGTTTGCATATTGTGCAGGCCATACAGCAGCACTACAGTCCATCTTTGGGACACCCCTGAAGAACTGTGGTGAAGGGAAATTCTACCAGTGCACCTGGTTGTGCACATTACTTGGAAGGAGAAATGGCCTTACATGCAACAATACACTAATTCATGGACTGTGGCCAATGGTTTGGCTGTATAGTCAGGGACTTGGAAGAAACATGATTGAAAAATTGGTGACGAAAATATTGGGGGAAGAGGTATGTAGATAGACCTCTCTGAATGAGCAAAAACATGAGGATATTTGTATCCCACATGAATGCACACTAAAGGATGGGCTTAGCAAAAGAGGGTTTAAATAATCAAGTAGATAGGATGACCCATTCTGTGATACCAGCCACCTCTGTTGTTGCCCAATAGGCTTACGACCAAAATGGCCATGGTGGTAGAGATGGATGTTATGCATGGGCTCAGCAACATACACTTCCACTCATAAAGACTGACCTGTCTATGGCCATGACTGATTGTCCAATCTGGCAGAAACAGAGGCTAACACAGAACCCCAAGATATGGCACTATTTCCTGGAGTGATCAATGAGCTATCCAGCATCAGGTTGATTACACTGGACTGCTTCCATCATTGAACAGGCAGTTTTTTGTCCTTACCGGAATAAACACTTACTCTGGTTATGACTTTTTCTTCTCTGCATGCAATGCTTCTGTCATCCGTGGGCTTACCGAATGCCTTACACATGGTCATAGTATTCCACACAGCATTGCTTCTGATCAGAGAATTTACTTCACAGCAAAAGAAGTGTGGCAATGGGCCTAGGCTCATGGAATTCACTGGTCTTACCATTTTTCCCACCATCCTTAAGCATTTGGCTTGATTGAACAAAAGAATGATATTTTGAAGACTCATTTACAGTGCCAACCAGGTAGAGAGTAGTACTTTGCAGGAATGGAACAATGTTCTTCAGAAAGCTGTCTGTGCTTTGAATCAGTGTCTGATATATGGTGCTGTTATTGATAGCCAGGATTCATGAGTCCAAAAATCAAGGGGTGAAAATGGGAGTAGCACTACTCACTATTACCCATAGTCACTACCTAACAAAATTTTTGCTTCCTGTTCCCATACCTTTTATGCCTTGCTGGCCTAGAGGCCTTAGTTCCACAGACAGGAATGCTTTCACCAGGAGACACAACAGTGATTCCATTGAACTTGAAGTTGAAACTGCCTGTCCCCTGGCCACTTTGGACTCCTCATACCTCTGAGTCAACAAGCAAAGAAAGTAGTTATGGTGTTGGCTTGGGTGATTGGCTGGAACTACCAGAGAGAAACTGGACTATTATCCCATAATGGAAGTAAGAAAATGTAAGGAATACAGGAAATCCTTTGGGGTATCTCTTAGCATTACCATGTCCTGTGAAAAGTCAATAGAAAATGAAAACCCAATCCAAGCGGGACTACTAATGATCCAGACCCCTTAGGAATAAAGATTTGGGCCACCTTGCTAGGTACAAAACTATGACCAGCTGAGGTGCTGGCTAAAGGCAAAAAAAATACAGAATGGGTAGTGAAGAAGGTGGTTACAATTACCAGCTATAGTCATATGACCAGTTACAGAAACAAGAACTGTAATTACCAGGAGTATTTGTACCTTATTTTGTTATGAATACATTTGTGTGTGTGTGTGTGTGCGTGTGTATCTGACACCTTTTTCTTTCCTCTCTTATTTCCTTATCATATAACATGACATATTGACTTTATATCAGTATTTAAGTCTTGTTAATTTTATAACATAGTATTTAAATCACAAGTATCGAGAAAAGCATAAACATCACTCAAAGGCTTTACCTCTTCTTCTGCGGAAGGGATAAGTGCATCTTCAGTTGTAAGCAGGATAGTTGCATCATCTTGGAATTATGACCTTGTTACTGTCTTTATTTGGAGATTAAGTATGGTTTAAGGAGATGCATATCAGTGCCACATTGACGAGGGGTAGACGTTTGATGATTAACTTTATGTGTCAACTTGGCTGAGCTAAGGGATGTCCAGATAGCCGGTAAAAATCTAGATGTGTCTGTGAGGGTGCTTCCAGAAGAGATTAGTGCTTGTTTGCTTGTTCGTGTATAATATTTTCAAGCTTTATTGAAGTATAATTGACAAATTAAAAGGATCGATGGCTGGATAGATAGATAGATAGATAGATAGATAGATAGATAGATAGATAGAT
>NC_045449.1:37551901-37610809 GCF_002776525.5 Piliocolobus tephrosceles | reverse complement strand
GATAGATAGATAGATAGATAGATAGATAGATAGATAGATAGATAGATAGATAGATACAGATGTTTTCATATATTTGTACATTGTGAAATGATCACCACAATCAAGATTGGCCTTTAAATTGGTAGACTGAGTACAGAAGACCTCCCTCGCTACTGTGAATAGGAATCACTGAATTCATTGAGGGCCTAAATAGAACAAAAAGGTTGAAAAATGGTGAATTTGCTCTCTCTGCTTGAACTGAGACATCCATCTTCTCTTATCCTTGGTGATCAGCACTCCTGGTTCTCCAGGTTTAGGGCAGACTCAGACTTACACCATTGGTCCCTGGAATTCTCAGGCCTTCAGTCTCAGGCTGAATTACACCACTGGCTTCCTGAGTTTCAAGCTTGCAGACAGCAGATCACGGGACTTCTTGGCTTTCATAACTACATGAGTCAATTCCTATACTAAATCTCCTCTATCTAGCTAGCTAGGTAGCTAGTTAGCTTGCTATCCTATTGGTTCCATTTCTCTGGAGAACATTGACCAATACGGACACCTTGTTTAATACACTGTTGCCTCATTAACATTGAGCTCATGGCCAAAAACACTATAACTCATGCCTGAATGAAGTTTATCTAACACTTTTGTTTTCTTTGCAAGGCACATCACATCTTCCTGTGCCTAGAAACACTAGACAGCACTTCAGCACTATGCCTGAAGGCCATTTCAAACAGCAAAATCACCAACAAAAGACCATGCCGAAAAACATGGTAATAGATAGACCATGAAGGGAACACTTGTTTACAATATGAGCCCTGAAACAAGAACATAAAGTATCACCTAGTTCGACCTCAGTTGAAACATACATATCAGACAACTCAATTTTTTGCCACTCTACATAGGCCAGTGAATGGCCACAAAAGCACTCTGGGTGTTGATTTTGGGACTGCAAATAAATTTTAGCAATGGGAAATTCACAAATAGGAAATCTGCAAAGAATGAGGATAGACTGTAACTTATCATCCACACCAAGACACTTTTATGAGTGAAGAGTTGCTATTAACAATTACACCAGGACAACTGGTGTAAACTGGACTGTCTCAAGCAAATGGGGATGTATGATACCCTAATTTTAGCTTTTGAGATTCCTTTAAGAATCTGATGAAAGCCATGAGCACACACATTTTTTATAGACAATTCCAAGGAATTCATAGACCCCAGGGTTCCTTAGGCTACCCATGTCAGCCTTAAAGAACAGTTTTTAAAAATAATCTACAAACTGAAATATGGTAAAAGTATGCCTAAAACTTGAGACCAACATAATGATGGAGCAAGTTTATGCAGAGAACTTAAGGCATTCATGGACAAGGCCACTATCAACATAAAGTTGTCTATCAGGGCCACTGCCTGCTCGTCTTGGATACAAATGCACACGAAATTTAAATTCAAACACCAAGAATCTCATCAGAGAAAGGAATGAAAACAGACTATGGAGAATCTTGAAAGCCCAGCATGGATGTGTTCAGAGCCTACCTCATTATCTTCTTGCCAAATGCCCCCATCTTAGCACTCATGCCCATTCTCCATGTCAGGCATGGGGAATGTCTACAGCAAAGGAGGGGCCATCTAGGAAACAGTTTGGACTCCCTTAGTAGAGAGCTCAAGGAGAATGCCCCCCATTGCCTGGGATCAAGAACTAAAGAGCACCAAAAAGTTAACTGACACTCCCACCACCCCATACCTCACCTCCGTGAAGGAAAAGGAAGGAATCTACAGCCACTCATAGGAGCCACAGATAGCACTGAAAACTTACAATTCCAGTGTGATGGATTAAACACTGTAGGTTGATGGGGGCTGAGTGTCATTATCTTTAATCCTTCACCACACCCCTGCCCCTAGTGCTCACCTCCTCACTCGAGAGAGCACAGCTGCCCAGATGTGTGTTTCCCATTAACTCCGCTGCCTCTAGTCTGGGATAAAGAAGACATTTTCATGCCAAATTAAAAACGACTTGGAAATGTGCATTGTGTTGGGAGAATTGGCCTTTTGAAAGGGATATAAAAATGAGGGAAGCCGATTTCATCACCCACCTGCAGACAGGCCATCAAAGCATCCTGCCCCTGTGAAGCAGGCAGGCCACCTCTGCTCTTTCCCCTTTACAGACTGTGTTAGCATCTCCATTATTTACCCCCAGGGTGGGATAAAGGCACAGTGCAAAGGCTAAGATCTTTAAACTGCCTTGAGTGCCCATTAAGCACATTAATAACATCCACCGTAGTGAAACTTACCAATATAATTTCCGACTTCAAGCCAGGCGTGAAAAAAAACGGAAGTCAGCTGAGTTTATCAACCGAGGAGACCACCTTAAATTAGAAGAGATTACTTAGTGATGGGGAAAGGAAAGAGTTAGCATGGAAGGCCTCAGAACAACCTTGACCATTATTTGGCTAGTATTTCCCCTCCCCCACACTCATGTCATTCGAGGAAGCGGGCTGCGCCAATTTGACACTAAGAGCACTTAATCAGTGATGCTGATGTTGCAGTTTGGCCTGGGAGGGCAGGGTCCCAGCATTACAAGAAGTCATATTACAATCAATTTTAAAAGAAAGGCAATGATTTGAAAAATGGGTCTTGGGATTTGTGTCAGTGCTGTAGTTGCCTGCTCTAAATGTGTGTGTTGGGAGATAGAGGTGGAATCAGGGAAAGGAGCTTGTTTAAAATAATAAAAGACATCACTTCCTGAAGGATTGGGTTCCAGGCAATTCACGTATCTGAACTAGCCTCTACTTCACAGCTCTCCAAAACAGATAATACTGGGGCCATTCCACAGATGAGAAGACTGAAGCTTAGAGACATCAAGTGGCTTATGCTGGGGCCCACAAGCTGGAATGGAAACGAAGATCTTCTGGGCTCTGAATGAAAGATGTGCTTTTAACTTCTCTATACCACCAGAGCCACTTGATCTCATGTGGGTAAGCGTGACTATGGAAAGAGGGAGGAAGGTTGGAGACAGATCTGTTTATTTACTGGTTTGGAACAGAAGATATTTCAGAGAAGCCTGATCCGCATGCCCAGGGTATGGGGCCTCGGGCCTCAGGCCTCCAGGCTGTGTGGGGTCAGAGGAGGGCCTAGCTGGCTGCCCCCATCTCCCCTCCTCTCACAGCCCAAAGCCACAGGACCCAGCCTGCCTGTCTCCTCTCTTGCCTTCCTCATTAGCTGGGATTGGGACCAATTTGTGGATGCCTTTGGTGCCCTTAGGCAGTGTTTGAGTCATCCTCCCTGATGCTAAAGAGAAAAGAAAGGAGGAGACAGCCATCCCCCAGGAGATTGGAGACGCCGGGAGAGGGAAGCAGTGATGGATGGAGGTCAGGAGGGAGAGGCCAGTGTTCGGAGGTCATTCCCAGTCTGGCTTTCTTTAACCTCACTCTTCCCTGGGGACCTGCTCCCCCATGAGATCACGTCCCACCACAGACTTCAAAAAAAAAATGGGCTTGCTCAGGGATCAGCCCTCACTATTTTGAGAACTGTGAACTGAAGGGACCCATACCCTTCCAGCCCCCTGGGGCTTCCTAGAGCTCCAAGGACAGAATCCAGGTAGAACTCAGCAGGAGTAAGGCCAGCAAGAAGTATAGGTCTTCCTATACTAGCTCAGATGATGCAATCTATTTGCTTCAGAACTTGACAAATACCCATGGGTCTCTGAAACTGGACTAGGAGCCCAAGTCAAGAATGCACCATTGAATTAGCCTTAGGCATTCAGCCTGGCGCAGAAATATAGCTTCACCATTTCTAGTTGTGGGACATTGGAGAAGCTGTCTCACCTCTCTGAGACATAATTTCATGACATCTTATAAGAATGGGATTAAAATGGTTACAGGGGCTTGTAAGCAATTACACACCAAAATGTTAGTTGTTGCTGTTGTCATCAAAACTAAAATCATGTGAAGGATAACCATCTCAAATGCCTCACTGTGTTGGGTTGTAAACCTGGGAGTAGCACCCTGCACCATCATTTTATGTAAACCTCACAAGAATCCTGAACCATCGATTAGTATCTATTCTACAGATGGGGAAATTGAGGCAGAGCTAGATTAAGTACTTTATTCACTGTCATAAAACTAAGCACATTGCAAAGTTGAAACTGGAACACATTGCATCTGGCTACAATAATGATACATAATTATCCCATATCCCAAAAAAAAAAAAAGGTGGAGAAGGGAATGGGGAATCTATGTGAACTGTGCAATGAAGAGAGCAGGACCACGAAGGCAGAGGGAGTCAAATGAAAACACTAAGTGAGCCCCTCCAATAAGTCAAGCACAATGCCAGGTATTAACATAGCTATTAATAACATAGCTATGCTATAACATAGCATCATGTCATTAAAGCAGTGAGCAAAATGTCAGGGACTGGCATGTGATTTCCAACTCAAGGTCAAAGAGAATACTCACACTATTGGGTTGTAAATATGAGCACTATTCGTGCATTCACTCCATTATTTCTTAGGCTGCTACCATGTGCCAAGCCTGACAGCTAAAAGTTAACCTTACCGTATTGGGCAATCACACACCATTCTGTCATCCTCTCTCCAAATGTCTCACAGTGTTTAAAAAAAAAAAAGCATCCCCAAGAGCTCCTTGCTACTCCCCAAATTTCTCAAAAGCTTATCTGAAGCCCAAAGAAACATGGTTTAGAAACTCAATCCAAGACCCTTCTCCCAAAGCACTCAGATATCAGAGTATGTTAATATCTATGCATAGACTTAAATACTATTCAAGCTGCTCTCTGTATCTGTATCGAAGCAATAGTCCTCCTACCAAAGATCCATCAAATCTGCAGTTTTCAAAATGACATGCCTTTTTATAAAACTTTCCCATACCACACTGGGACACTGAGGCATGCTCTCTTCATAGCAACCCCTGGAGTGTGAAGACTATATGACAAAATCCTGTTCAGCAGGTTAGGGACCTGAGGTTCTTGGAATTCTAGGTAGTGAATACAGGTGCTACAGCTCCAGATGCTACAGCTAGTAAATGGCAAAGACCAGCTGGAAGCCAGTCTTCTAATACTTCCTTCTAATTCTAGCACCCTTTCTCCTGAAGTAGGCTACCTGTCAAAGGCCAAGGGCACCTTTTTTGAACTATCTCCTTATGGATAAAAAATCACCATGTGCTATGTTCAAAAAGATAGGCTTGCTTAGGGATCAGCTCTCACTATTTGGGGAACTGTGAACCGAAGGGACCCATACCCTTCCAACTCCCAGGGGCTTCCTAGAGCTCCAAGGACAGAATCCAGGTAGAACTCAACAGGAGTAAGGCCAGCAAGGAGAATATGTCTTTTTGTACCAGTTCAGATGATATAATCCATTTGCTTCAGAACTTGACAAATACCCAAGAGTCTCTGAAGTCTTATTTGTTTATTTTGTTTATTACTATCTCAGCTCCACTTCTGCTGGGAAGGGTTGTTTAAGGGAAACGTAACAAATGTAAATTCTCAGGACAGTCTTGGTTTGTCACTCTTACTCACTTGAGGACCTATAACTGATCATATTCCACTGGATATGGTCGACTGGAGTTAGCATAATGAATAGCAAAAAATGCCCACTATAGTATGGGTAGATAAAGGGCACTCTTCTGGTTGGTGTGCAAATCGCAACTTTTTAAAGGGAAATTGGCCGTACCAAAATTACAAATGTGCAAACCCTCAGATCCAACAATTCACTTCTAAGACTCTATTTTAAAGAAACACTCACATGAGTGAGCAGAAGACATGTGTCAAAGCTGTTCCACTGCAGCTCTATCTGTTATAACAATAAAAAGAAAAAAAAAATGTACAGCGCCAAATGCTTCTTATTAGGAAAACTGTTTTTTAAAAAATCATGCTCCTTTCTCCGCCATCGTGGTATATGCTTGACTCCACTTCTCATCATGTCTTCTCACAAGACTTTCAGGACTAAACATTTCCTGGCCAAGAAACAAAAGCAGAATCATCTCGTTCTCCAGTGGATTTGCATGAAAACTGGTAATAAAATCAGGTACAACTTCAAGAGGAGACATTGGAGAAGAAGAAAGCCGAGTCTATAAGGAATTGCACATGAGATATCACACATATTTATGCTGTGTCAAAGTCTTGATCATCTTATCGTATCAAGCTGAAAATGTCACTATCTGGACAGTTGGACATGTTTTATTGGGAATACATTTTTTCTCTTGTGAATCTGTTATGAACGCACTGGTTGGCTGGGTTCAGTAATAAATATGTGAGACCTTTCGTTTCAATCAATAAATAAATAATCATGATACCTCCATGCTATGGAAGAGCATGCAACAGTTACAAAGAGTGTGCTACTCTGCTTGTAATCCTATGAACAAATACTCATGTAGTTAAATGTGTTAAAAATAAAGCAAGTTGAAAAAAATAACATCGATAATAGGATCAAACATTTTTGTTTAAAAAAGGAAGATGAAAAAGAAAAAAAGGAAAACTCAAATTGGGACCCACCCCTTGGGCCTCAAAAAGAGTGCAGGCTGTTCTGGGCCTAGGCTTTCGGAGAAGGTGGGGCGAGGAGAGGGAGCTGTAAGGTGCTGTCTTTGAATACTCTTTTCTGAATATCATTAAAATTTAATTTTGAAATTTCTAGTCTTAATGATGTCCTAAGAGGCTTATAAAAAATGCCTACAAGTGCAGAACCATTTCAAGCATAATTATCCTGGCCAGCCCCACTGACTGAATCGCCCCAGCCCTGTACCCTCTAGGGATGGCCGTCCACTTTATATATGAGTAGATATTGTGTATTGTATGACTGTCATATATACATACCATTGGGGAAGAACATACACCACCACATCATTAACACTGGTTACTCAAGGGAAGGATGAGGGGGACTTCCGTATTTTTACTTTTATATTCCTGCATTGTTTTACTTTTTTAGTGTATTACTTTGTGATTTTTAAAATTTTTAAAGGGAAGAAACATTCATTTAGGTATAATAGAAGAAAATACGAAAAGACAAGCCAACAAAATACATCAGATGAGTCATTGTTTCCACGTTGGAAAAAATAAACTGGATTTCTCTCTATCAAACTCTAATCAAACCAAATCCCATTTAATAGCAATGTGGCATATCAGCCACACTTGGTGGTGCATACCCGTAATCCCAGCTATTTGGGAGGCTGAGGCAGAAGGATAGTTTTGAGCCCAGGAGTTCAAGACCAACCTATGCAACATAGCAAGACCCCATCTCATTAAAAGTATATGTGTACATGGCTTTCAATATCTTACAAAGAAAGTTAATAGGGGAGGGAAGTGAGGAATTAGTCTATTTTGTTTATAAGCTGGAACGGTGCCTTGCCTATATTAGGTACTCTATCAAATATTATTGAATGCAGAATGAATTGAGAAGAACTCAGGGTATACAAAGAAAGGTGATTTTACTTGATTTAAGCAATTGACATTAGGAGACTGATCTGTGGCCAAATATCAATACCCCTGAGTGCAAGTAACACTGGTCTATAATTAGCATATCAAGTGTTTACATACCTGTAACTACTCCTAGATTGCTTTTACACATTCACTCTCCAAATATCTATTAAAGACCCAAGAATCAGTCCCTGCCCTTAAGGGGTTTCCATCAAGCTGTGTGAGTAAACCTATAAATCCAGTGTCAGAAAATGCTAGTTAGCAGAAATAGTCCTGGACAAAGATAGAGTCCTGGCTAAGACTTCATCGGCCATAACCAACTGTGTGACCTTTGGCCTCTCACCTTCCTGAGCTGTCAAAATGGCAGGGCTTGAGCCAGATATGTCTCAAATATCTAATCCCATTATACTCCTGAGAGCAGGTTCTCCAAAATCCGGGAGCCCTAGATCCCCAGTTGGAGAGACTTTCCACTAAACATCACTCTCAGGTCCTTTCAGCTCACAAGTGCTGATTTCAGGCATGTTGACTTTTCTCTTTCAAGTATCACCAGTGTCCTAAGACCAGTAAGTCCCACTTTACTAAGAGCTTCAAAGCTTCCAAGTGAGCACTGATTCTAGATTAAAAAGGTTTTCCTACCAAGCTAGCGTTTTCTCTGTTTGTCATTGAACTAAAGTCATGAATTTAGGCTGGTATTGAGATAATCAAGATATATATTATCCTATATTGCTTCATTTCCTTTTACTGTCTATAGGTAAGAGTGTAGCCTCAGAGTTGAGATAGACCTCTATGATACTAGGTAAGTTACTAAAACTCTGCAATTCTGTTTCCTTGTCAGTAAAATGGGAATAATAACAGTTCCTACTACATAGAATTGTTTTGAAGACTAAATAAGAATTTAATTCATCTTGAATTAATTAACATGGGTTGAATATTTATTACATAGTAAATGTTCAGTAAGTGCTAGCTTTAATTATGGGGATTACTTTTGCTAGGCTATAAGCTTCTTGAAATCATGAACCATGCATATCTCAAACTTCATTAAGCAATTAGTACTTATCACAAGTTTATTATTATTCATTTGTATAATAGTTATGTTTAGTAATAAGAAAGACAAAAAAGAAACACAATGAAAGGAAGATTATTGCATTTGATTCTGGTTTCTTTATGTTACACTTCTTTATTTCCCTCAAGTTGATGAGTTGCACTTCATGCAGTTTTCTTCCTTTCTCCTAATCTGACATTAAATTTTTTCTTGAAAAATAAAGATAAATAAATAAATAACAGGCCGGGCACAGTGGCTCATGCTTGTAATTCCAGCACTTTGGGAGACTGAGGCGGGAGGTCACCTGAGGTCAGGAGTTCCAGATCAGCTTGGCCAGAAAGATGAAACCCTATCTCCACTAAAAATACAAAAAAAATTTGCTGGGCATGGTGATGGGCGCCTGTAATACCCACCTACTTGGGAGGCTGAGGCAGGAGAATCGCTTGAACCTGGGAGGCCGAGGTTGCAGTGAGCCAAGATTGCGCCAATGCACTCCAGCCTGGGTGACAGAGCAAGACTCTCTCTCATAAATAAATAAATAATAAAAAGGTTTTTCTGAAGATTCATTTGAGGATTAGGATCACAGACTATTTTATTTTTTATTTTTGAAATGGAGTCTCCCTCTGTTGTGTAGGCTAGAGTGCAGTGGCACCGTGATGGCTCACTGCAGCCTTGACCTCCTGGGCTCAAGGGATCATCCCGCTTCAGCATCCCCAGTAGCTAGGACTACATACGTGTGCCATGACACCCAGCTAATTTTTTTTGGTAGGGACAGGGTCTCTCCATGTTGCTCAGACGGGTCTCAAACTCCTGGGCTCCAGCAATCCTCCCACTTCAGCCTCCCAAATTGCTGGGATTACAAATCCCACTGTGCCCAGCCTAAGGAGCACAGCCTTGAGATTTAGAATTAGTTTCAATCCCAGAACCACCTCTTATGAACTAGGTGACACTGAGCAAGTTACTGAATCTTTGTCAGCCTCAGTTTCCTCTTATATCAAATAGGTATAATAATGGGACCCAGCTTGTATTCAATGCATGGGCAATAATGGTAGTTTCCCTAAACAGTGAAGGAGGTCATGAAAAAAAGGACTATAGACGTAGGATGAGAGACTGAAATTTGAGGTCCGACAAAGCAAGGATGACTTTGGGAACATCCTCTCAGGAACTGTAGTTCCTGTTTCCTTCACGGGACTGGGAGTGGTGGTGGGGTAGGAGGCTGTGGAAGGGGGCAAAGGTCTAGCTTCCCCAGGCTGACCCCCGTTCTGATTATGTTACATTTCTCTCTTGGGTTCAGCCCTGTACACAGCTCCATGGGCTCCATTGCCCTGAGCTGGCATGTTGCAAGACTGAATCACAAATCAATACTGCTCTTGTTATGAATTCTGATCTGCATTTAAAAAGTTGCAGGCCCTCCCAGGTCCCAAACCAAAGCCCTCCCAGGTCGTGCCCCCACCCCCTGGCTCTTGCAGCTCACTTAATACGACAAAAAGCTGCTGCTTTTGCGTAAATACGAGGAAATTAAGTTCCTGAAAGATCTACCAAGAGGCAGCTAATGAAATAATGACCTGGGTAAGCTTAGGTTAAAAAGAATGGGCATTCAAGAATTAATTAAGCAGCCATTGTCATCAGTGAAGCAAAGTCACCTAGAAGTAGACCAAAAAAGGTTTTATTTCCCAGTAGTTTTATAAACTGACTTGGTGTCCTGGACTAGGAAACTGAACTGAAAGCCCAGGGGTGTGCAGAAGCATTATGATCAAGTCACCAGCTCTAAGCTCTGGAAGCCCCAAAACCTGATGTAAGGCTGACTGTCCCAACCACTCTCACCTACCCACACATCTACCCTCACAATTTCATGTTGCATCTAACTCACCCTGCAAAGCAACGGGTGTGTTGGGACCCAGCCAGTTGGGAGCCTTTGTAAAGACAAGATCCTTTTGCTTTGTGTTTATTTTAATTTTCCCAAGCAGCTCAGATCTAACATGAAAAGTGCAATAAACTGGGAGTATCAGTGTCCACTGAAAATATCATTTCACAAGTGAAAATATATCCAAACAGCCAGTTGTAGTTTGAGAGGCTCTCCCTCCACAAAAATGCAGCTGTCACCAAAAATACATTTGAAATCTCTCTCTTTCTCACTCTCTCTCTCCTTTCCCTTCCTTCCTCCTTCTTCCAGCTCTCCCTCTGTCTTGCAATTTAACTTTAATTGCCCTGTCAGCTCTAAAGGCTGCTAATTGACGCCTTTTATTCTGGGTTAAAACTCCTCAGGAAGAAAAGAGCTCGCCGGGCCCCCAGATTCGACCGATTTGGCACGCTTGTCTCCCTGCGAATTGAAGCTGGGTGCTGCTAGTGCTGGGGGCAGGCGTGGGGGAGTCACGGAGGCGGGGAGGGGGGCTGGGCAGGGGTTGGAACGTCTATTTTTAGTGAGGGTTTTATAGAGTGGATCCCTGTGGCTTGGCTCCACACTGAAATATTGTCCTCGTCTCAATGACATAAACACAGGGCAACTTGGAGATCTTGGCGCCAGCCCTGGCCGGAGCCTGTGAATGGGCAGAATGGTGGGATGGGAGCAAGAACCCTACTGTAATTACAAATAAATCCGCCACCCACCCCCACCCCCTGGCTCTCCCAGCTCGCTTAATACCGCAAAAAGCCGCTGCTTTTGCGTAAATACGAGGAACTTAAGTTACTGAAAGATCTACCAAGAGGCAGCTAATAGAATAATTACTTGGGTAAGCTTAGGTTAAAAAGAAGGGGCATTGAAGAATTAATTAAACAGCCATCGTCATCAGTGAAAACCAGAGACGGAGGCAAAGCATAGACTCCTTCTTGAGCTCCTGGAGTAAATCCAATGTGTTGCTTCCCTCTGAAATTATCAAGCATTCAGGCTGGCCCTAGTACGGGAGAAATTGGAACTGATAAATTGGAACCAATTAGCCACAAGGTCTCAATATGATTCTTTGGAATGTCCCCAGCCAGGCTGGATGAAGCTGTCACCCAGGGCTGCCTCAGACACGGAGCCACACTTTCCAAAGCATATTTAAATATAGCCTTGCTTCCCTCGAAATGTAATCCCAACCCTCATTTTATCCTTGGAAGCTTGGGGGGTGGAGAGCAGGGTGAGGTGGGATTTTCATAACCCCCATCCCCCACTCCCACAACCCTGTAAATAAATAAAAGATTACACCAAATTCCATTTGAAGTTGTCAGTCCCGGAATGGAACTTTTATCCCATTATGAATTTCATGGGTGAGACCGGTCAGACTTTGAATGTGGCTAACACCTCCATTGAAAGGCCCTAATTGCAGTTGTAGGCACTGACTGTTTGCAGACACCACACTGTACACACCTTCACATTCCTCTGAAGAAAGGGCATCCTATGAGAGCCAGCCAGGGCCTCCCCTCAAGTCAGTGGGACTGTCAAGGTTTCACTTAAACTTTAAACCAAAGTTGCCCTATTGAAGGGCCAGGTGCTAATTTGGGATTCTGAGGTTCGGCAGCTTTGCCTTGGCTGACAGGGCTGTTACTATACCCAGGGGGCTGGCTGGAGTCGTGCTTCAGCCTCAGAGGCTACCAGGAAGGGAGTCTTTCAGTCCAAATGGACCCTTGAAGGACCGCTTTTATTTTCAGATGAACTTCCTCTGAGCCTGAAAGCATCCAGGGCTTGGCTGAGCGACAAAAGAATGGAGAAATGCATTTTGCACACAGCTACTGGCCTGCTAGAGGCAAGAAAGCTGCTTGTTAAGAGCCCTGAGGGAAGGGAGCCTCTCACTTAACTTCGGGACTCCTGGTGGGGAACAAGCCACGGAAAGATGGCTTATGACGGAGAACTCTTTACAAAGTTCTGCTCCTCCCTCAATGGACACCACCAAAAAGTTTAATTTTTGTGTTGTGGTAAAATATACATAAAGTAAAATTTACCATTTTAACCATTTGTAAGTGTATAGTTAAGTGGCATTAAGCACATTCTCATTGTTATGCAATCATCACCACCATCCATCACCAGAACTTTCTCACTATCCCAACTGAAATGCTGTGACTGTGTCCCCACCCAAATCTCATCTTGAGTTGTGGCTTCCATAATTCCCATGTGTCGTGGTAGGGACCCGGTGGGAGGTAATCAAATAATCAGAGCAGGTCTTTCCTGTGTTGTTCTTGTAATAGTGAATAAGTCTCTCAAGATCTGATGGTTTTGTAAATGGAAGTTCCCGTGCACAAGCGCTCTTGCCTGCTGCCATGTAAGACATGACTTTGCTCCTTGTTCACCTTCAGCCATGATTGTGAGGTCTCCCCAGCCGTGTGAAACTGTGAGTCAATTAAACCTCTTTCCTTCATAAATTACCCAGTCTCAGATATGTCTTTATTAGCAGCATGAGAACAGACTAATACACCAACTAAAACTCCATACCCATTAAACAGTAACTCCCCATTTTCCCTCCTCCCAGCCGTTGGCAACCATCATTCTACTTTCCATCTCTATGACTCTGACCACTCTAGGTACCTCATATAAGTGGAATTACATGGTATTTGTCCTTTTTTGACTTATGCTTGTTTCACTTAGCATAATGTCTTCAAGATTTACCCATGTTGAGGTCATCAGAATTTCTTTTCTTGTTAAGGCTGAATAATATCTCATTGTACGGATATACCACATCTTATTTATCCATTCATCAATGAACACGTGAGCTACTTCCACCTTTTAGCTATTGTGAATAATGCTGCTATGAAAAAAATGTGTATAAATATCTGAGTCCCTGTTTTAGTTATGTGAAGGATATATCCAGCAGTGGAATCGGTGGTTTATATGCTATTTCCATTTTTTATTTTGTGTGGGAGTGCCATACTGTTTTCCATAGAGGCTGCATTATTTCACATTCCCACCAGCAGGACACAAGGGTTTATGTCTCTCTGCATCCTCATCACACTTGTTATTTTCCTTCCTGTTTTTTGATATCAGCTATTCCAATGGGTATGAGTGCTATAACATTGTGGTTTTTGAACACCAAAGATTTGTATTTATTTTATGTTTGCTTTGAACTCTTTCCTTTTTAAAGAAATAATATGGTATAGATACACATAAGTATCCACCAAGTACTTTATATTCTATCCTTCTCCCTAGAGGCAAGCATTGTCCCCAAGCTGGTGTGTATGATTGCAATTCATGTACAAATTTACCAAGCCTATTTGCATTCATTAATAATTTATACTACTATTTTGTGGGTTCCATTGGATTCCACTTTCGTATCCTTCTCCACCCCCACCACTACCTTCCACATTTATAAGTGGTACGGAGAATACCAAAAGCAGAACTCCAGATGAAACCAGAAAAGGCCACATGGAATAGATCAGAAACTTTGGAGTTAGGCAGAGAGTTAAACATCAGCTGTGTTACTTCCTACTTGTGTGACCTTGGTCAGGTCACTTGACCTCTCTAAGCTTTAGTGTTCTTGATTATAAACTGAGATGTCTGCAGGACTGAAAAAGATAACAAATATAATGCACTGTATCAGCATATAGTAAGGGTTCAGTCATTGGTAAGGTGGAGGGGAAAGAGAAGAAAGTGCTTAACGTTAATATTCTTGGGCCAGGCGCAATGGCTCACACCTATATTCCCAGCACTTTGGGAGGCCAAAGCAGGCAGATCGCTTGAGTCCAGGAGTTTGAGACCAACCTGGGAAACATAGCAAAACCCCGTTTCTACAAAAAAATTCAAACATTAGCCTTGTGTGGTGGTGCCACCTGTAATCCCAGCTACTCAGGAAACTGAAGTGGGAGGATCACTTGGGCGTGGGAAGTTGAGGCTGCAGTGAGCCATGATCATGCCACTGCACTCCAGCCTGGCCAACAGAGCAAGACCCTATCTCAAAATTAATTAATTAATTAATTAATTAATTAAATGTTCTTACTGAGTTGTTGCCTCTCCACAGCCATTTCTCATCCATGATCCACTGACTAATTTTGCCTGCATCTTCATGCTGCCCCGAGGTAGGACAGAACATGTGCGAAAGTAAGACAGAAAAAAAAATGCAGCCCTGATTGACTTTTACAAAAATGTTGATGTGAGTCATGGAGAGTGAGTGTCCCCCTCTCCCCTTCCACCTTCCACCCAGAAGGCAGTGGAGAGTGGAGGAAAGTAAGGAAGGCGGGAGGCCTGACCCACTCTGCCAAGTCACCCTACTTGGGAGAGAACATTCAGCACAGGCCCTGAGCCTGGCTAGAGAAACTGTAATCTAATATCTTAATCCATTTCTTCTTCAAAGCATTGCCCTTTGTGCCAGGTGGACAGAGCCTGAATAACATGGAGCTCTCCCTGAGAAGCTCTTGCATTGGGCTGCGTCATTCAGGCTGGGAAAAGAATACCCAAAGGTGCACCTTTGACCTGGTTATCTGGACAATTGTGACTGGGGAATGACAGTTTAGAGGACCTAAAAGACATTTAGGGAATTGCACCCAGTCAGTGTTGTCAGTGAACCCAGCCATTGATCCAGCCACCCCCAGTGAGTGCTGACCATGCCAGATGGTGAGCAAGGCTCTTTGGCTACACAAAGAGGAATTGGACACCAAGGAGAGCTGTCTTCATAGAGATTAGTGCCCTTCTGCCCTTTTGGAAATGGCTTCTGAGTCCACCTCTCCAAGAAGATGGCAGGGACTGGGAGCAGTGGGGTGGAAAGGAAGAAAAATAGTTCCAGCAAGAACTAGGTCCTGGGGTCCCAAGGATGGGAGTGGGAGCCTGCACCATCTTCCTTTCCAAGGACATGAGCTGAGGTTAGCCTGACATCTCACAGCAGCTGCTGCCTCTCCAGAATGAGCTGGGATCATTCAACTACCCTCTACCCTCCCCAACAACAGCTCAAGCTGCAGCTTCCTGGGATAGAGCCAACCATCCCTCACCCTCTCCCCTGCCCTGAATTGCTTCTGCTGCCAAAATCAGCTGACTTCAAGATACAGAGCTGCTAATTTGTGAGGATTCAGGCTGCTGAGGGTGTTGGTACAACAACCAGGCTGTCTTTAGTTCAACAGACACAAGACATTGGTGTGTACCAGTTAAATTGTAAAGCATCTATTTGGGTCAAACTGGTCTTTTTGTTTTCCAGACACCTAGGAGGAAGCTGATTCAACTTTTTTCTGTAAATAGACAGACTCAACCAAGAGAAGGATGTGATTTATAAGAGAAGATCAAGCATCATAAGTTGTTAATTAAGAAACGGGCACTGTTTTGACCACCATTGCTTCCATCTACCCACTACCAGGATCCAATATGGTAACCAGAAGTAATTAAACAAGTTCAGGTGTTCGTTCATTTACTAGGCACCTACTATATAGTAAACACAAGCCTAGGCACTGGGAATATGGAGTTGAACTCCCATAACGAGCTCGTTGTCCGGCAGGCAAGACAGCCATCAGCCTGAATGTAGTCACTGATGGGTGAGCTAGAGGAAGGAATGAGATGGTGTAGGACTGAGAGGAGGGAGCAATTTGTCTTCCCAGACAGAATCAAGAATGGAGGAAGCAATGTTTAAGCAGGATGTAGAGGATGGCAAGTGATTTTGCAAAAGGGAGAAAGTGAGCACACAGGACACCTAACAGTGAGGAAGGGCAGGCTATGTGTAGAGACCTCCAAGCTAAATATACAGCAAACAGCAAAGAGTAGAACAAGGTAATAGGAGAAAGGTAGATTGTGGTCAGGTTGGGAATGGCATCAAATGTCATAACTTTATCTTGAGAGTAACCAGAAGAATCCTTAGAGGTTTTTGAATAATTACAATTCCCATCTTATACAGCAGTTTATTTTAGCCTGTTTCTTCTTCGGGAATACTAAGCCTTTGGGAGAAATGAGGGGGCACTTCACTGAACTTCAGCAGGAAGCTGTCTGTCTTAGGTGGGCCAGTACTATCTGCAAGCCTTACTTCTCAGTGGTGACCTTAGGGTAACTTTGGTGAGAGATAAAGACCCCATCCAGGATCCCATACCTATGAGATGAAGAATAGCTGCCACAAATGACAAGTCAGAAATCTCCCCAAACCCCTACCCTGCAACTAATGACAGCCTTGAAGTCCCTAGAAAAAGTGCTAGTGCCCCCAAGACTTGCTTTGCTGTCAAAATATTTAGAGGAAGCATATTTAAATCACAGACGGAACAATAGGACTAGCTCAGAAGTAAACGTTAATGCTGTTGGAGAAGCTTAAACCATAAACATTTAGTCTAAAATGTAGCTGCCTCTCCTTCTGGGCTAGGATCTGAAAGAAAAGCAGAGTTCTATAAAATGTGATCTGCCAGGATTTTCTTACCCCCATGGCATGATCATTATGATGCCTCTTACTATATTTAAAGCCTTATCCGAGGTGACTCCAATCCTTGAGGAGGTGCGGGAAGCAGCTTTGCATTTTTCTCAATGTATTCTGCTGAACCACTGCAGTAATTCACTTTTGAAACAATGCAAAGGGAAAATGAGATTGGAATCACAACCTTGCCTCATTACTGGCCTGCCTCCTCCCTGCCACCTCCAGGCACTTTAAGGGCCCCTCTCCCAGCATTTTAGGGATTATCTTTGTGAGTTTAATCAAGCTTTACATTAACCAGTTAACATGGTTAAGCCTTTGTGTGAGAAAAGAGACATTTGTCTGAAATCGTAGTGTACTGAATTCGTTTTGTAGGGAAGGGACAAAGAGGCCCAAGCCTGGGTACCAGCTCTAACCTTATCCATTCTCTCTATCATGAGTGAAAAAATTTTTTTCTTTAAATTTATAAGCATACCAACAATTTATAAAACTAATTTTTTTCCAAAACTCCAATGAATAATGAATCATATCTCAAAAAAATCCTGTGTTGAAACACAAGCATACCTACTAACCATGCAGAAGGACTAGCCACTGCTTTATTTATTTTTATTCATATTTTAATTAATAAATTTACTTATGATCTTAACCTATTATGCCAAAGAACAGATTGGAAAACGTTTGCAGTTGCCCAATGGGTTACAGGAAAAGTAAGAACCCCTTTTAGAACTTTAAGGAAGTTGTTCATGTAACTTTGAAGCCTTCCTTTCATTTGCTGTAGGTATGTTTTGTGAATTAAAATAAAAAAGCAATTTTTTTGGTCCTTAATTGAGGGCATTTTTAAATGAAGCTGAGTAAAGACACTAAGATGAAACCTTAGATATAAGAAAAATAAAAAAACAGTTGGGGGTTTCAGAGACATTGTTTGTCTTAAGAGTGATGTGGAGAAGCTTGATCAAAAGCCTTGTTTTACTACAGTCATGCTCCATTATGGGAGGTGGGGATGAGGATGGGGTCGGGGGAGCGGGAGGAAGATGAAACGAGCCCTCTCCTCTACTCAACCAGGTTGCCAAAAGTCACTGCCCACAAGTAAACCTCCCTGGCCTGCTGGTACTGATGACCTCCGGAGTCAAACATGGATACACAGCAAGACAGCAGGTGCATTAAGAGCCCGCTTTAGGCTCACGGCTCTGAGCTAAGAAGCCTGTCTCTGCCTCCACAGATGATCCTTGAGTCAAGAGCAGAGCATCGAGATACTCCCTTCTCTGGCCCTCAATTTCTCTATCTATAAAATGGGGAGGTAGTAGTCCCTACCTCCCCATTTTACCAAAGGGTCAGTTCCTTTGGTACTTATTTAGGGACCTCATCCTCCAAACCTTCAACTTAGGTGACTTATTTCCCATCATTAGCTTCCACACCAAACTCATTCCAGACTGCACAGTTTTTTTCATCAAGCATGAGAGTGTTTTTTTGGTACATTTTATTTTTATTTCCCAGCCCAGTGGTGGGTTTTCACTTTATTTGGAAAGCAATCTGATTTCTCTGTAGATGCCTGAGACAGGAAATCAAAGTGTCATGAAACAGTGTCTGTCACATACTTATATGTGTGCACGCGCACACACACATATGCATATGAAAGTTCCACAAATGTACTTCCTCACTTTACCATCATAGGTGAGCACTGCACCATTTAACTCAACACAAAATGAAGAATAGCTAAGAATAAGAATCGTACCTACCCTGCAGCCTGCTGCTGGCTTCAAAAATCATTTTAACATTTAGAGTTTTAAACACTGTTTTCAGTTTTACTAATGCCTAATAGTTACTTTGGGGCAAGTTCTTTCTTCTAAATTCACTGATTTTAATCTTTTACTGATTTTTTCCTTAAATACAAAAATGCTAATTGCTCTCTTTTTTTAAATCAGATTTACATAAAGTAAAAAGTGAGCTTCTCTCTCTTCCTCACCACACACTTTAAGGGTAATCACCCCATTCTTTAAGGATAATCATTACAATTAATGACTTACAAACATTTTTTAACATATTTCCTGGTACGTAAAATAATCTCCGCATACAGATTAAAATCAAGGGCTCTAGAGTTGAACAGCCTAGATTTCGATCTTGATGTAACACATAATTAATTTTTGTTTTCACTTCTTAATAGGGACTGTCTTGAATATTTAAGACCTATAGTCGCCATATTTAGATGATTTCTAAGGTTTGTTTCAAATATTCTAAGCTCAAGTCTAAATTCAAATCCTATTTAAAATAGCTTAAGGCCCTTCAGTGGTCCACCATGCAAGGCCTCTGGTCTTCCAGTCTCTATTCCTCAAGCCCTAACTCTGGGCGCTGCCAACTCATCCCAGAATTTGGATTATGTCACACCTCCTCCCCACTACCCCAAATGTCATACAGCCCGAGGCGTCTCCTCACCCATTTGTTCTGTAACCACCTCTTGATTTTTCAGGTCTTTCAACTTGGACATCAAGCCAGGCGTGGTGGCTCACACCTGTAATCCCAGTACTTTGGGAGGCTGAGGCAGGAGGATCACTTGAGGTTAGGAGTTCAAGACCAGCCTGGCCAACATGGTGAAACCCCATCTTTACTAAAAATACAAAAATTAGCCAGACGTGGTGACACATGCCTGAAATCCCAGCTACGTGGGAGGCTGAGGCAGGAGAATCACCTGAACCCGGGAGGCAGAGGCTGCAATAAGCTGAGATGATGCCACTGCACTCCAACTTAGATGACAGAATGAGACCCTGTCTCAAAAAGAAAAGAAAAGAAAGAAATTAAAAAATCAACTTGGACATCAAATCTTCTAGGGAGCCTTTTCGGATCCCCCAGCCCAACATTTCTGTGCCTCTTGATGGCAGCTGACATCCTGAATTGTAATCTTTATTTTTTTTCCCCAATCATCTGTGACCTCCTCAAGCGATGAGACTCCATCTTATCTCTTGTTGAGCAATGTGCCTATAATTGAGGTACATGCCTGGCGATGAGATAAATGAATAAAAGACTGATGGATGACAGTAGGTGGTCACAGCAAGTCATATCCAAGGCTGCACCATGACTTGGATGGTGAGGAGACGGAGTAGGGGCTAGGAAAAGAGTCAGAGATGTGAAGGTGTTGTGTGAGGTGGATTCGGTAGCTGGAACCCGTGATTCATCCCACCCACCTGAAATGGGGTCATTTTTCACCTTATTTTTCACTCCATTGAGCTTCTGTCTCCTTGTTATCTTGAGCCTTTGATGGGATAAGGGAGACTAGACCTTATTATCTCAATACACATCTATCTGAGGCAGTGGGATGAGAGGATGTGGGAAATGCGAGTGTATATTGAGATGGGTGTTTGTGTGTTTTTGGCAGGAGGAGGCAGTGTATCAATTTCCCATGGCAGGTCACTAAAGGGAACTGCCTTCAGAAACCTTTAAGCCCAGATGGGAGCAGAAGAGTCAGAAGTATGGGTGTGTGGTGTGCGTGTGTGGTGTGTGGTGTGTGTGTGTTGTGGTGTGTATGTCTGTGTTGGGGAGCAGTGCACAGCAAGTGTGTGTGGTATGTGTGTATATGCATGTGTGTGTGCATGTGCACTCATGTGTTTGTATTGATTAACTACATATGTACTGGGGCCGGGAAGGTAGGCTTTTCAATGCATGCATCAGTATCTGAAAACTGTGCCTGTGCAAATCTATGAGAGTGTATGGTGGAGAGTGGGAAGCAGGTCCTAGAGCATTTAGAGTTTGAGTTTCTATTCGATGGCAGTTACCCATTTACATCATAGCCCCCCCATCATTTCGGAGATTCTTGTACCACACTAGCAGTACTGTATCTGTAGTATTCCATTCATTCCCCTTTTGAAATACTGGGTCACATATGGTAAAAGTCCATAACTCAGAACCAAGTGTTACTGGTCTTTAAATTTTATTTTATTTGTGTGTGTGTGTGTGTGTGTGTGTGTGTGTGTGTGTGTGTAAAGCAGCGACTGGAGAGAAAAGGACTGTATAAGGATTTTCTTTCCATAGGAAAACGTTGGGTCCATCCTAGACCCAGACTTCAGCCAAGGAAACGCAATGTGAAGCCCAGGAGAGCTGAGGGCAGGAAAGGGGAGAAGATATGCCTGCTGGCATCACCCCACCCACCCCCAGGCCCCCCACATCAGGGCAGGCTAAACATGCCGAGGCTTCTGTCTCCAGGGCTGGAGAGAGGCGCCCTCGTTAAAACTCAGATAAACAGTTTATCAGGAGATGAATGAGCCACCGGGCTCCAGAGACGTCTCCCCTTCCCCAGTGTGGAGCCAGATGGGGAGGGGGCTACAGGCGGAGCAGGAGCCAGACTGAGGAAGGGAAGGGGCTGTCGGGGCTGGAATGAACTAGCTGAAGCTCCTTTCCTCCTTTGGTCTTAAACTTTGTCTCTATTTTGGGAAATGTATTTCACATTTATTTGCCCACGTTCCCACCCCAGACCACGTTTTAGAGTGATTTCCCACTCTCTCCATCCTCTTTCTCTCCTATTTTCCCTCTTTTGCCCAGCATGCCCATTTTAGTTTCTTCTTACCAGAATCTAATCAGCAATGGAACATACACACACAATTAAAATGCCCTGTGAAGCTGAACTGGGTTCTTTCCACCCTCACTGTGAGTTCTGAACTGGCCAGGGCGCCCCAGCACCCAGAAGGCTACATGAAGTTCACCACCCTCTGACCTCAGTGCCACCTCCTACTGTCACCTCCTTCTGGCAGTCAGGAGAGATATGTGGCAGGCCTCGTGACTGACTTGTTCTCCCTTTGCTAAGTTAAGTCCAGTCCAAGAATGCCATTTTGGGGTCTCACTAAGAGAAAGCCCATCAGATTCTACATTTATGGGTCCCAAGAGATTGTCAGAAACAGAGGGTCGAGACTTTGAATGCCTGGGATGACTCGAGATGTAAAAGATGGCAGTTCTCATGCATTCTCCATTACGATGTCTCATGGTCCTTAACAGGCAGAGTGTCTCACCCAGGGTCACACAGCTGGTAGACTGCAAGTTTTCTGACCTCAGGCTGCATGGCCTTTAGGTATCACCCACAGTTGTCTTAGGTCTATGTTTCCAGGGCCAAAGAAGCAAGAAGATTGTCAAATTGTTCTTAGAATCATGATAGAAACAAGATACATAAAAGCACCCTCAGGTTCCTCTTGCCTTTGACCTGGAGTTGCCCCAGCAACTATTTAAATGAGTGCTTCCACTTACCTTGTGCAGAGAATTTTACAGGGACAGACACCTGATATGGGGCTACCCACGGATGGGCCTCCATTCATATTGTTCATTAGACTCTTCCTAAGCAGCCTCCTGAGGCCTAAGTCCCCAACCAATCCCCACTAAAGTCCAAACACCACCCACAGCGAAAGTCAAGCTGACAGCCGTCCTTCCATTGGCCCATCTTCCACCCACAGCTTCCTTTGGAAGAAATATAACCCTCTTTGTCCAGTTTGTCAAGCTCCCTCTTCAACAGAATCACAGAAGCATCAAAATGGGTTGGCTACAGAATTTCCTAAGAAACTACAGTCCTCCCTCCCTCAAACTCCTGAAGCCTGGCAGCCCTCAAGTTGCACAGATGGAGTGGACAGAAGGCAAATCCAAAGGTGTTGCAGTTGATTTCAACAGCATCCTCACCCCTTCAACCCTCTTCTGCTCAAACCTGAGATGGTTGGCCAATTGAGGGCAGTGGGGTTCTCTGAAGAAGTAACATGCGTTGAAAAACCATTGCCCGATATAAGCTCTACCCCAGACACCTTGCTAGGCTGGGCATCCTTTACCTCTTTTACATGGCACGATTCTGAGAGGTGTGTATCATCCCCATCTTACAGATGAGAGAATGGAAACGGGGTGGTTAAGATGACTGTGTTAAAAAGGTAACACAGCCGGTGAGGGGCACAGCCAGAAATCCAACTTAAATCCACCTGGTCCAAAAGTCATGGAGCTTCCCTGTCTGGAACATTTCTTCCTCCACCTCTCATATCCCCAGATTTTCTGACTGTCCCTCATACAAGTGTGGTTCCCTTCCTCATGCAGTTGTATATCCTATCTCTCAAATGTCCTCCTCTCCATGGTCAGATAAATACATCCTTCTTCATGAAGCTCAGCTAAAACTCAGCTCTACCATTAAGGTCTTAGTACTGCTTAGTCTCTGATACCAGCATCCCAAGGTTCACTCAGTAGCTAAGCACATGGGCTACTCCCACATGTGTGTGGCACAGAGTTAGGGGTGCAAGCTTCCCAAATGTGGCATTTCAGAACTTCACATTGAAGAGGAGTAGATATGGTTTGAAAACAGTATAGCTAATATAATAATTGCTTGGGCTTCTTTTTGGTTATAATAATGTATTTTAAAAACTTTAGGGCCGGGCGCGGTGGCTCAAGCCTGTAATCCCAGCACTTTGGGAGGCCGAGACGGGCGGATCACGAGGTCAGGAGATTGGGACCATCCTGGCTAACACAGTGAAAACCCGTCTCTACTAAAAAAATACAAAAAAACTAGCCGGGCGAGATGGCGGGTGCCTGTAGTCCCAGCTACTTGGGAGGCTGAGGCAGGAGAATGGCGTAAACCCAGGAGGCGGAGCTTGCAGTGAGCTGAGATCCGACCACTGCACTCCAGCCTGGGCGACAGAGCAAGACTCCGTCTCAAAAAAAAAAAAAAAAAAACTTTAAAAAACATTCAAAGAAGAGCATGATATTGTTATATTTATCAAAAAGGGACGTGGATTTTTAAAAAGAAAAGGTTATTGAAAAACTAGTCCACACTGATACAGGAATTTAAAATTTTTCCGATGCCCTTTTACTATTTTCTTCTTCTGCCTGTCATATCTCCCCTAACTGTACTGCAAAAGTCTTGCAGGATGGAGACTGACTATGAATTCTTTCTTCTTTGTGTTTTTCCTGATGGTCTTCACCCAGTAGATACTCCATAAACAGGTCACCCAATCTGTTCTCAAGCATGATTTGTTTCAGGTTCCTGAGGGACATTTTTTGCTATTCAGTCAAATCTGCTCAGCCTAACTAAATAAAGGATCTGGGTTGGTTTTTGAGCAAAAAATAGGTGACTTGAGGGAGAGGAGAGGAGATTAAAAGAACAGAAACCAGCATGATATAATGTCATTAATTGGAACCTACCATCTCAGGGGGGCTGTGCTAGAGTTTAGCCCTTGAACTCCACTAAATAATTTTCTTAGCTAATTCACATCAGTGACAAAATTGCTCTGGAACATGTAATATTCATAAGGAAACAAACTAGTGCTGAATCCCCATAAAGCACATAAAAAAGAAAGAGGTATGCTTAGGAGCCTACTATGTGCCGGGTTCTTTTTTTTTTTTTTTTTTTTTTTTTTGGCGGGGGGGTCAGGGAGTTAGGACAGAGTTTCACTCTGTTATTCAGGCTGGAATACAGTGGTGCAATCTCAAGTCACTGCAACCTTCACCTCCCAGGTTCAGGTGATTCTCGTGCCTCAGCCTCCCGAGTAGCTGGGATTACAGGAGCCTGCCACCACGCCCAGCTAATGTTGTTTTTTTGTTTTTTGTTTTTTGTTTTTTTTGTTTTGTTTTGTTTTGTATTTTTAGTAGAGACAGGGTTCCACGATGTTGGGCAGGCTGGTCTTGAACTCCTGACCGCAACTGATTCGCCTGCCTTGGTCTCCCAAAGTGCTGGTATTACAGGCATAAGCCAAGGCCCCCTGCCTGTACCAGGTTCTAATCACACATTATTTCTAAGTCAGCCCAATTCAAACCACCAATGGGTTGTTGTTATCTCCAGTATCCATCAAAGCAAGATCTACTTTTGAGCGGTCCCTTGATAGTCTAATTCTAGTTGTCTAGACTTTAAAATCGAGGGAAACGCTTCCAGCTGAAACTGCCCACCCCTTTTAATAGAGGTTTTGCAGAAAGACTGTAGTATGCAACAAAGTGCTTTCTTCCTTAGACAGATGATAAACTTTGGGAGTTGGGGTGGGGCAGGTTTAAAGGAAAAATCAGATCTTTGGGGAAAGAAAGTTGAGCGATTTAGGTTGCCACAATGGGACCTCTTAACTCCCACTCTGTGGAAGACTGGCAAATACTTGAGTCATCCACTCCAAGTGTCTCTTCTCCAGCTTTTTCCAGATTCCAATCACATTCACCACAAAGAAAACCGAGTTTGCATTTTAAAGCTTAGATTGAGTTCCTCGTCCAAGGGGAAATAAACCGGAGGTGTCACTTCAGTACCTATCTCCCATCAAAGAGAAACTGCTTCTGAAAGAGAAAGCATCATGGAGGTTTATTTAAAATCACAGAAAGGTAGGGCTGGAAGAGAAACCTATTAATAGTTATGTCACTAATGCGAAGTGAGGAAAATGACTTGTCCAAGTTATATCAGGGTGGACCCCAGGCAAGACTCAAGTGCCTCTGCTGTCGGCTCACCTTTCAAGTTTCCAGTCCCCACTCGCACCCACTGAGACCAGAGAGACCAATTTACCTGAGGCAGAAGGTGCTGCACGCATTCTTGTCAAATTTGAAGGGACTGAGGAGGAATCTCAGTAAGTTTGTTTACACTGGGGGCCTGGAGAGCTTCGGGAAAATAGCCAGAACCAAAACGGACCCGTCAGCAGACGCAGACACACACAAAGTGACACGGACACAGAAACAGAAGCTGAGCTGGGCAGAGCGGGCAGCGGCCGACCCACCTCGCAGGGCCGCCCCCCGCCAGCGCCAGGTGCAGGGCTCGTAGCGGCCCAGCAGAGGGCGCGCCGCCCCCAGGGAGCCGAGCGGCGGCCGCGCGGAGCCGGGCGGACTAGGGGAGCCGCAGGCGAGCCAGACGCGCCCCTGAGGCTAGGCCACTCAGGGTGCAGGACCCGGCCAAGGAGGAGGAGGATGGTGAGGAGCGGACCCCCGTCGTGGGCCCGAAGGACAGACAGGCAGGAGTGCTTCCTAAGAATTACATCACGCTGCGCAACGTTGCGGTTCTCAGACTCCCTGGTGCAAAGAGGGGTGGGGTAGGGTGTGTGTGTGTGTGTGTGTGTGTGTGTGTGTGTGTGTGTGTTGGGGGGAGGGGACTTAGATCAAGAGCCCGGGAGAGAAAAAGGCGAGACGCGCCCGGGGAAAACGCTCCATGCACATGGAGAAATTTCTTGCTCCGATCTGCATGCACCGAGAAACGAGCCCCCAGCACTTCCCCGCTGCTCCCCTCCCAGTGCAAAGCACCCAGCTAGTGAGAAACTCTCCAGCCCCCACCTCGAGCACCGCCCCCCCAACACCGGCTCTGCACCCTCCAGCCCGGCTCCAGCGCCGCCGCGAGCTTTCCCCAGGACTGGCCCTGGCGGGGCGCCTAGAGCCCCAGTTGCATTGCTCCAGGAGAAAGGAGGGGGGCGGTGCATTTTGCAGGAGGAGGAGAAGGGGGGTGGGTGGTGGGGGAGAGAGAAAATTGCGCGGAGACCTGCCAAGCGCCACCGCCGCCACCACCGCCGCTGCCGCCGCCGCCGCCGCCGCCGCCGCCTGTGAGCTCCGGCGGGCAGCCGGACTGTCGGCTTCCCGGGGCATCTGGGTCCGGCGGGGCACAGCCCTGGGCGCTGCCGAAGCCGCCGCCGCCGCCTCCGCGGCGAGTACAGGCGGCTTCCCCCGGAGCCTCTGCAGCTCCAGCTCCTCGGGGGTGGAGAAGTGGGGGGTGGGGTTGTTGTTTGGGGGGAAGAAGGGGGAGGGGGCAACGCCGAGAGAGTCAGTGGTTTCCATGGTGATGGAGCTGAAAGTGCAGGAAATTTAAAGGCTTGGACCCTGCGAGACAGACAAACCGGTGCCAACGTGCGCGGACGCCGCCGCCGCCGCCGCCGCTGGAGTCCGCCGGGCAGAGCCGGCCGCGGAGCCCGGAGCAGGCGGAGGGAAGTGCCCCTAGGACCAGCTCAGCCAGCGGCGCTTGCACAGAGCGGCAGGACGAAGAGCAGCGAGAGGAGGAGGGGAGAGCGGCTCGTCCACGCGCCCTGCGCCGCCGCCGGCCCGGGAAGGCAGCGAGGAGCCGGCGCCTCCCGCGCCCCGCGGTCGCCCTGGAGTAATTTCGGATGCCCCGCCGCGGCCGCCTTCCCCAGTAGACCCGGGAGAGGAGTTGCGGCCAACTTGTGTGCCTTTCTTCCGCCCCGGTGGGGCCGGCGCTGCGCGAAGGGCTCTCCCGGCGACTCATGCTGCCAGCCCTGCGCCTGCCCAGCCTCGGGTGAGCCGCCTCCGGAGAGACGGGGGAGCGCGGCGGCGCCGCGGGCTCGGCGTGCTCTCCTCCGGGGACGCGGGACGAAGCAGCAGCCCCGGGCGCGCGCCGGAGGCATGGAGCGCTGCCCCAGCCTAGGGGTCACCCTCTACGCCCTGGTGGTGGTCCTGGGGCTGCGGGCGACACCGGCCGGCGGCCAGCACTATCTCCACATCCGCCCGGCGCCCAGCGACAACCTGCCCCTGGTGGACCTCATCGAACACCCAGACCCTATCTTTGACCCCAAGGAGAAGGATCTGAACGAGACGCTGCTGCGCTCGCTGCTCGGGGGCCACTACGACCCGGGCTTCATGGCCACCTCGCCCCCCGAGGACCGGCCCGGCGGGGGCGGGGGTGCGGCTGGGGGCGCGGAGGACCTGGCGGAGCTGGACCAGCTGCTGCGGCAGCGGCCGTCGGGGGCCATGCCGAGCGAGATCAAAGGGCTGGAGTTCTCCGAGGGCTTGGCCCAGGGCAAGAAGCAGCGCCTGAGCAAGAAGCTGCGGAGGAAGTTACAGATGTGGCTGTGGTCGCAGACGTTCTGCCCTGTGCTGTACGCGTGGAACGACCTGGGCAGCCGCTTTTGGCCGCGCTACGTGAAGGTGGGCAGCTGCTTCAGTAAGCGCTCGTGCTCCGTGCCCGAGGGCATGGTGTGCAAGCCGTCCAAGTCCGTGCACCTCACGGTGCTGCGGTGGCGCTGTCAGCGGCGCGGGGGCCAGCGCTGCGGCTGGATTCCCATCCAGTACCCCATCATTTCCGAGTGCAAGTGCTCATGCTAGAACTCGGGGGCCCCCTGCCCGCACCCGGACACTTGATCGATCCCCACCGACGCCCCCTGCACCGCCTCCAACCAGTTCCACCACCCTCTAGCGAGGGTTTTCAATGAACTTTTTTTTTTTTTTTTTTTTTTTTTTTGGGCTACGGAGACCTAGCTTTCTGGTTCATGTAATGCACTGTTTAACTGTGTAGGAATGTATATGTGTGTGTATATACGGTCCCAGTTTTAATTTACTTATTAAAAGGTCAGTATTATACGTTAAAAGTTACCGGCTTCTACTGTATTTTTAGAAAAAAAAAGTAAGCAAAAGAAAAAAAAAAAGAACAGGGAAAAGAGAGACTTATTCTGGTTGTTGCTAATAATGTTAACCTGCTATTTATATTCCAGTGCCCTTCGCATGGCGAAGCAGGGGGGAAAAGTTATTTTTTTCTTAAAGTACAAAGAGACGGGGGAACTTTTGTAGAGGACTTTTTAAAAGCTATTTTCCATTCTTCGGAAAGTGTTTTGGTTTTCCTTGGACCTCGAAGAAGCTATAGAGTTCAATGTTATTTTACAGTTATTGTAAATATAGAGAACAAATGGAATGACTAATCATTGTAAATTAAGAGTATCTGCTATTTATTCTTTATAATATCCCGTGTAGTAAATGAGAAAGAAGTGCAGAGCAGGATTAAAGAAAACCACTAAAACCGACTGGGCTCCACACTGATTTTCTGTGTTGGTGATTGATGGGGGGTGGGAGGGCGTGGGAGGGGGCGGGTAGGGGATGCTGCTGTGCCTCCTACGCGGTTGGGGAAGGGGCTCATCCCCTCGGACTCGCCTCCTGTGGTATGATAGAGGTGACTTAGTTTTTTGAGGGCGGGGGGTGGCGATATTCTCTAACCCCTCACTAAAACATCACGTGGCCTCCGCCTAGTCTCCTAGCTTTTCCCCCTATGTCACCAAAGCTCGGGCCTGTAGTGACCTCGACACCCAGCCGGCCCCCTGGAGCTGACCCCAGGCTGGGCCGAGGGGCGGGGGGAGGGTGGGCGGCCGCTTTGTCCTGCCTGACAGGCCCTTCACAATGGGGACACGTGTCTTTCACACCTACCCTGGGGGCGGAGTGCCGCTGAAACTTGACCCCCGAGGAATGGGGAGGGGGGGAGATCAGAGCGCGCCCACCCAGATCCCGCCACCCCTCCCGCCTCGTACCCCCCACCTCAATATCCAGCCCATGTTAACCCTTTGCATGCCCGGAAGCTGCGGTGGTGCGAGCTGAGGCAATCCCTTGGAATCAACAAGGCTCACAGCCTCCGGCATCTTGCAGGTCCGAGCCCCGAAATCCCAGGCCCTCGGCGGGAGGTACTGGGGATATCAGGGAGATTTGACACTGGCCTCCCCTCTCCCCAGGGACCTAAGGAAGACTGAGGGACATGGTTTCGGAGGGGTCCGAAATCTGGGTGAAAATCACCACCTCTGGCATCTGCTTTTGGGAAGAGGGCATGCCGGTGGTCTGGGCACTTTCTCCCTTGAGGGGTGGGGAGGAGGGAGAAATCGGAATCGGAATCTTTGCGCTTTAAGATTAGATAGGGGCAGAAGGCACGTAACCCCTTAAAGGGACGTGCAAAACATCACTCCCACCCCACCCCTTAAAAAGCCAACTCCTTGGGACCGACGCCTGACTCTCGCATGCGTCCCTCCGCCTCAGTCCCCAGTGGCGCCCGTCCGCACAGCTCCACGTGGGCCAGCTTCCTGACACTGCTCAGCGCTCCCTTTATTTATCTTGGACTCCAAAGTCGCTCTCCTTTGCTCCCTCCCCACCTCCCTGCCACCTCTCCGCACCTCCCTCCCGGCGTTCCTCCCACCCCACCCCCTCACCCCCCTAACCCCCAAGTCCGGAGTCCCGGCGAATCTATGCTAATTATTTCAAACCTGCGCCTAGTCCCCAGCGCAGTCTCAATGCCCCCGGCCCCGCCCGCCCTGTCCCTCCAGCCGGGCGCTTTCTTCCCTCCCGACGCAGCCTCGATGGCTCCTCATTTCAATAGCCTGGCCCCGGAGCCGAGCCCCCTCCCCGGCGCTGCCTCCGTCAGCCGTGGGACAGACGTTAGGGTATTCATTAACTGAGAGCCGAGGAATAACGGCATTATTCCCCCCAGAGAGGGCACCCTGCCCCCGCGACTATCTGAGGCTTCATTGTAAAAGGATTAAAAGTTAAAGACCTCCATCTTATGATTCTTTCATTTAATCTTCCTGGCGCCTGGGAGACATGCTCGATGGATGATGGCTTTTAAAATATTCTTAATGTCGGCTACCTTAAGACTCCAAGCTGGGCAAACAAACGTAATTTATTTCCAGAAGAAAGGGGATATTGAGATGTTTAAGTTTATGAACTGCCGTCCCCATGTATATTTGTTAAGTTCTGACAAATACCCAAATAACGTTAAAATCAGCCATTCATCACTTATGAATTTATGCAAAACTTTCTGTGCCCCGGGCCAATATTTTTTTAGACAGAGTTTCACTTGCGAGGGGCGGAGGTGGTGGGGAGTGGGGAAGAGGAGGGGTCTTATGCGAGGGGGGCGAAAGCAAGAATTTTCATGCCTGGTAAACACGCGAATTATGCGAAGAGAGTTATTCCCAGCTGGGCGGGCAGCCAAAACTCGGAGAGCGCGCCGAGGCCAGCGCCCCCACCCCCACGTTGGCAATGTCATTGGATTACAATGCGAGGTCTTCCCCTCCGCGACGCCCCCTCCTCCCTCCGCGGGCCCGCCCGCCCGCGCCCCTCCTCCCCACCCCTGCCCACTTGGAAAACCCGCCCGCAGCCGGCGAGCTTCTCGGCTTTCAGAGCGGGAGCCGGTGTGAGCTGGGAGGACGCGGGTGCAGACGTGACCGGCGACAGACAGACCACCGGATGCACAGAACCAGAGAGCAGGCCCGAAGCCGCTGCGGGCGCGGGAGAGGACCCTGCGGGACCCAGACAGTCCCAGAAGCGAACGAAGGAAGTGCTGGTCCTGGAACCTTGTGCCTAATGCACAGTCGGTTACCTCTCCATTATTATTGATGCCGATAATACTAATAATAGCATCAACGCGGAAAGGAGAGGGCTCTGGATAAAGAGGCAAGAAAACTGTCCTCTCGGTCATCCAGTGCCTATCTCCTGTAAGGAGGACAATTGATCTAGGTGACTTCTGCGGTTCTGACACCTGTGTCTATGAATTTATGCAGCTGCTGGGGGTCTGCACCTCCCCAGGGTGGAGATTTATAACTATTACGGATACATACATGTCAACTTTTTCAAATCCTGGAAGAGAACGGCAGGGTTTCCACCAACCCATTCCTCCCACTATGATTTCGAGAATTCACTCATCAATCCCCTATTTGCAAGCCTCCCGTTTATTCCTTCCTTCCACTTTCAATGTCCCCACACACACACACACACACACTCTCTCGCTCGCTCTCTCTCTCTCTCTGCACACAAGAGCAAACTAAGGCCCAATGACCATACTGAGAGGGAAAGCCAGCCCTCTCAATGGAGGGTCCTCTGGCCCCCAGAGTCTGGGAAGGGGATTTAGTTCTCTGCTGAGATGGAGAAGGCCAGGGGTCCATTATCAGTCTTGCTTCTGAGACTCCCTGGGAAAGGGGGTTGAAGTTTGGTGGCAGCTGCAAGAAGAAGCTGGCTGCCTATTAAGAGCTCTTAGCTGTGCTCGATGGGGACTACAGAGGGAGGGCCCAGCCCATATTGGTATTTTGAAGGGGGTGATTCATCCTTTTTCTTTAATGCTCTTGGAATGTCAGAGCTGGAGAGGAGCTTTGATTCCAATGCCCACTGCTCAATTTGCCCATGAGAAGACTAAGACCTCAGCAGCCACTTGCTGAAGATCACGCAGATTAAAACAGTTGAGATTGGCTAGGTGGTGCCTCTCTAGTGAGCCTTATCTTGGTTCTCTTTTTCTTTGTTCTCTTTTCTCTTTGCTTTTTTTTTTTTTTTTAATTGATGGGAGTGAGTTCTCCCTAAAGTTGACATAGAAACAACTAATCATCAGCAAGCAGATCAATCCTTCTGTTGTACCTGTTTAGCAGGTGTTTATTAATGGTTTGTGATGTGCCAAGCAGTGTGTTAGGCCTTTACACTCATTTTGATCTAAGGCCTCTAGTGTCCAAATAAGGAAACTGAAGCTCAGAGAGTTTAAGCATCTTCCCCAATGCCTCACAGTGAGTGACACAGTTACAGTTCAAAATCCAAACTGACACCACCAAAGCCTATGCTTCTTCCAAATATTCTTCCTTCCTTTAAGGACTTGAACACCGATCTTGGGATACAAAATGCATGCCACGCTGTGAGCTGGTGAGTCTCAAGTCAAGCTCTGTAGGGGTTCATGACTGGTAAGCCACACAAAAAGATATTTGCACACCCTGTTATGTGCCAGCACCTCCCACTTCCTCTCCCCACACCTCCACAAGGAAGTTACAATGCAATAGAGGAGATAAGAAATGAAGAACTGGTGGCTGGGTGCAGTGGCACATACCTGCAACCTCAGCAATTGGGAGTCTGAGGCAGAAGGATTGCTTGAGGCCAGAGCTCAAAAGCAGCCTGGGCAACTTCATGTCTACAAAAAATTTAAAAACTAGCCAGGCATGGTGGCACATGTCTGTAGTCTTAGCTACTCAGGAGACTGAAGCAGGAGGATCTCTTGAGTCCAGGAATTCAAGGCTGTGGTGAGCTGTGACCTGACTGTACTCCAGCCTGGGCAACAGAGCGAAGCTCTGTCTCTTAAAAAAAAAAAAAAAAAAATTAAAAAAAGAACTGGGTAAGGCATAAAAGAGGAGGGAAAGCATCAGATAAACCTGGGGCTGGAAAAAGGAGGGCTCACAGCCAGAGAAGACATTTGACTGAAGCCTCAAAGAACAGACTGGATGTCAACCCACTGAAGTGAGGATGGAGGAGGAGATGTAAGGATGGAGAAAGCAGTATATATTAATATAATCGAAGACATGGTGCTGGAAAAGTATGTGTGTATTTGGGAAATAGCTCAAACAAACTTTAGCATAGGACGGATCTATGCTGAGAAGAGCAAGCAATAAGATTTGAAAAGCAGGTTGAAGCCAAATTATGGAGGATATTGAATGCCAACTAAGGGAATGGTGACAGGAAGCCATTGAGAGCTCTTAAATAGGGCAGGAACCCCATTAGGACACTGCCACAAAATGAATTATTTATTCACTCAGTAAATATTTTTGAGCACTGTTCTGGTTATCCATTGGTATGTAACATGCTACCCCAAAATGAATAATCTTAAAAATCCATTTTATTTTGTTCATGATTCTGTGAGTGAGCAATTTGGGAAGGGCTCTGCTGGGCAATTCATCTCTTATACTCATGATGTCAGCTGAGACCTGGAGGATCCACTTCCAAAATGGCTTCTAGCACCCAGCTGCCAACTAGGAGCTCAGACGGAATACTGGCCAGAGCATCTACAAGGGACTTATCCATGTGGCTTGGATTTTCCCACAGTCTGGTGGCTCAGGCTAATTGGACCTACATGGTAGCTCACGGCCCTGAGAGAAAGTGTTCCAAGAGGCCTGAAGGGAAGGTGCAGTGCTTCTTGTGACATAACCTCCAAAAGTCCCAAAACGTTGTTTCCACTTTAGCCTATTAGTTAAGCAAGTGTCTAAGACCAGCCCAGATTCAAGAGGAAGGAAATTAGACATCACCTCTCAATAGGAGGAGTAGCAAAGAATCGGTGCCCATCTTTAATCTATTTTGTGGTGGGCACTTCTGAAGTCCAGGTTCTGTATTATATGTCTAGGACACACAAATGAAACGATGCAGTGATTTTCCATTTAAATTTGGTGCCAGTGTCCTGGATAGATTGGAGATGGGAATACTGGCTGCCAGGAGATTAGTTAAGGAGGGTCTTGCTATCGTCCCGGAAGAGTCAAGATGACGTGGTGGTTCATGCCTGTAATCCCAGCACTTTGGGAGGCCGAGGTGGATGGATCACTTGAGGTCAGGAGTTTGAAACCAGCCTGGCCAACATGGTGAAACCCCATCTCTACTAAAAATACAAAAAAAAAAAAATTAGCTGGGTGTGGTAGTGTGCACCTGTAATCTCAGCTACTCAGGAGGCTGAGATGGGAGAATTGCTTGAACCCAGGAGGCAAAGGTTACAGTGAGCCAAAATCACGCCCCTGCACTCCAGCCTAGGTGACAGAGTGAGATCCTGTCTCCAAAAAAAAAAAAGAGTCAAATAAGAGTCTATACCTGAGGAGCTTCAATGCCAACAAATGCAGAGATCATTTCTCAGAAGACTGGAAAGGACCTGGTCACTGACTGGGTGTGAGGCTGAGGAACAGATTTTAAAAGACCCCTGATGCTTCAGGCCTGCAATGGACCATGCACAGAAGAGGCATTTCAGATACAGGAGCTCTGTCCCTTCTTTAACCCCCACCCATACATACACAGGACATTGAGAGTAAGAGATAGCTAGACCCTCATGTGGCCATTCATTCAAGTCCCTATTTGGGGAGCTTGACATAGTGCTTGACATAGTAAGCGTTCACTAAATACCAAGTAAAGAAATATGGACTGATTTGGGGGTCCACAAGGTGTCATGCTAGGTCGTTGAGCAAAGGATGAGATGGGAAGACTTTCTGGATTAAAACTATGTAAAAACATACAAACAAACAAACAAAAAGATTCGAAAGGTGAAACTCCAGACTGGAAGGCCACATAAGAGATTGCATCTAATCCTGAAGGACAGATAATCAGGAAGAATAGATAAAAGGACAAAACTGACAGAAGATTTAAAGGAAAACAGAAGTTGGATCCAGCTTGCATTTTTGTAGGAAGCAATAATTTGCTGCAGTTGAGAAGAAATGGCCCCCTTTGAATAGAGCATGCCCTCCTTGTTTTGCCACAGTCTCCACCTCTCTCTATTGCATACTTTAGTCGTTATGTCACCTACCATGACCATTGTAGACATTTGCAATTGGGACTTCTAGATTAGATATAGTGAGGAGACTGCAAATTTTTATTCTTTTGAAATAAGATAAAAGGGGGCCCCAAAAGAAACCATATACAGAATTTTAAAAAGAGATTCAGATTTTGAGGGAAAGATGATAGAATCACAATATTTGAGCTGGAGTGTCCTTAAAGTTCTTTATCCATTAATTTGACTGCAGGAACTAAGGCTCATCAAGGCCAATTGACTTGTCTCAGTTTTATTTACTTTGGAACAGAAATGGCACTAGAAGCAATGTTTCCAGATTTTCAGTTCAACCCTCCCTTTATAGTTGTTGTAGGTTTAAACAACATTAGAATTTAAAAAGCACTTTCATGTGCATGATTTTATGTAAAATGAGGCATGAGAACTCCCAAGGATAGGAAATAGGCTTTTCTAATATCCCCAGAGCCTAGCACAGGGCCTGGCCCATAGCAGCACTTAACAGATATTAACTGCAGGAATAAATGGAGATAGATTCATTTTACAGATAAGAAAACTAAAGCTTGGAGAAGTTCAGTTAAGGACAGATGGTCACAGAGTTCGTTCCTGATGCTGGAGGCAGGAGTAGCTGGTGCCATCAGCACTGGGAGATCCAGCAGCTGCTATTTCTCAATGGTCAGGGTTGAGCTCCAGAAACCAACCACACATCTGCAGACTGCCCAGTAAGTCTCTGCAACAAAAGGAAGATGGTGGGAGTCTACACCTGCCAAGCAAAATAAGACTTATAGTCTCTGGTTTTGTCAGCATCTTCCCACCCAGTGTTGTAAAGGACTCCTGACTGGTGTTCAATTTACTCAATTGAGTAAAAAAAAAAAAAAAAATGTTAAGCAAGGAGACCTCCCCCCATTTTGCAGATGCAGAATCTTGCAAAACAGGAAACCTAAGGGACTCGCCCAAGATCAAACAGCTCGTTGGTGGTGGAGCCAAGATTCAGACAGCTCTAACTCTAGCACTCTGCTGGGCTGTTGGGAGAGGCAAGGGGTTTAGTGCTCCCTGAGTTCATAATCCCAGCCACTCTCCCTGATTCCCTGCTCACCCCAGCTCCAATCCATTCTCCACGCTGTAGCCCGAGTGACCGTAAGACACACATGTGGTCTTGTCACTCCCCTGCTTAAAACCTCTCAATGGCTTCCCATTGCTTTGAGAATAAAGGCCAGGATCCTTACCAAGTTGAGGCCCTCTCTCCCCTGGCTCTGGGCTCAGCCTTCCTTTCAGGTCCTCTCACACACCAAGCTCCCCACTGCTTCAGGGCCTTTGCACATGCCCCACCTTTAGTCTGGGATAATTCCTCTGCCACCAGGACCCCTAAATGTCACCCTGTCCGTCAGATCAGTCTTAGGGGAAGCATGTCGGGTTCCCTCTGAAGCATGATCTCTCAGCTCTCTGTGCTTTTTCTTCATATGCTGAATTATGGTTTGTAGTTGATATGCACAATTTACAATTATTTGTGTGACTTCTCTCTTCCAATATATGGATCACCTGTCTCCATTTTACTCATTATGATATCCCTGATCACTGGTGCTGTTTGGGGCACACGTAGACAATATAGAGAGAGATAGATAAATGAATACACTGCATAAAAGAAGAAATATTAATTGATTACCTTCCTGGTATAAGCCAGGTTCTATCTGGGGCTCCAAGCATACCAAGAGTTCAGAGTCCAGCTGCTGTTAAATAGTGATCCAGAGGGAATTTGAGAATGTGCCCACATGTGAAATGAAGGGCAGGAAGCAGAAGACCCTAAGGTGACTATCAGTTCTAGGGATTACAGGAACTCCCAGGTTACTGAACCTGAAACCCCCTGTCTCCTTGAATAGGTGGAGAGGGAGAGGTGACTTGCCAGACAAACCCTTTTAGCCAATCAAGAACCCTCCCAGTAAGAGAGAGTCCACTACTTAGAAAAGCTTCCCCATCAGAAGCTAGATAGCACTGAATGATTTAATAGAGAAAATTCTAAAAAGACTCCAGGGAGTGGGCGGAAGAATCACCTGCTCCCACATCTGAAATCCTTTAAAAATGGGAGAAATTACCTTATCTGTGAGACAGTTAAAACTTGATCTTTCCTGCCCAGGGAATAATAAAATTAAGCAATGACTAACTCATGTCTAATGCTTTACAGTTGACAAACCACTTTCACATCTGTTATCTCTTTCAAACCCACACAACAGCTCATGGCTAGAATTTGGATTATCATTTGAAAGATAAGGAAACTGAGACATGAAGAGTAACTTGCCCGTGAGGCAAAAACCTTTCTGCGGAGAGGGAGCTTGATAATATGGAGGAAAACAAAACAGAACACTGTGGACTTTGGAGTGAGAACCACCTGGGTTTCAATCGTGGCTCTATTAACTGTGAACCTCGGTTAAGGCACCTGATCTCCTGAGACTGTTTCTCCATACCTAAAATGGGCATAATGACACCTATCTCACCAGGCTATTGGGATGTTCCAGGGTCTTCCATACGTGTAGCCCCTACCCAGCCAATGATGGTTTCCTTCTGTCTCCCCAGTTCCAGAGCCTGTGCTGCACTCTTCTCCATTGGAATGGAAACTGAATGTATTGCTACCCTTTTATCAGATAACAAAAGGCTTTTAATTTAGCTCCAGTTACTTTTTTTTGGTGGCAGTTGTTGTTGTTCTTTTAAATTATAAGACAAAGAATGCATGAGGATGGGAAAACCAATGACCAAAAGCCAAGCTGAGAGAAAAGACAAAAAGTTAAATCAGGATGGGAGGAAATTGGGAAACCAGAGATTTGGTTTTACATGAGCAAAGGCAGGAATCCAGCCTAGGGAAACTAGCCCTAATTTGCTCTAATTCTAAAAATTCTTCATTTCTAGTGATTGGTTTTTTACTGGAAATTATGCAGAAGTGACTCCCTCCCAGAAACAGTCTTGACTGGTGTCATTGCAGCCTCACTTCAAGGGCAGAGACCGGGTCGTCGGTGAGATCATCACAGCCACAGAGGACCAAGGGTCCCAAGAGAGTCAACATGCAATGTCAGCAATGCAGTGCCTTAAAGGACATCTGTCTACTCATGACTACCACAGTGGAGAATGAGGAAATCGAGACCCAGAGAGGAAAAGTGATCTGGTCAATATCAAACCTCAAGTTAGAGACCAAAGTAATGGAGAAACTTTGATGAGAGTATGGGCTGCTGGTAAGTAACTTATGGACTCAAGGGCCTCACACCCTCAAGGTTGGACAACTTCCCCAAAATGCCACATTCTGAGACAGATTGACCAAGGGCCTGGGCCTCTGCTGCTGTCTTTCCTCTTCCCTTCAAAGGCAAGCACCATGGATAGGCCTGCTCCAGCCCCTGGGGTCTCTAGGGTCATGCTCAGTGCAATTCCTCTTTCTGGCTGGACCTTTGGAGCTTGATGTTCCCCAGAGTTCTGGTCAGCCTCTTCCCATCTCTTTGCCTGAAAAGAAACTCAGGGCTTCCACAGTGGGAGCCATCACCACTGGATGGCCAGCATCCAAATCTTACCCCCTGGGCAGATGTCTCTCCTGAGCTCCACACTTGCAGAGCCAACTGCCTCCTGGACTTCACCACATCAAATACATTTTCAAAGTTGAATCCTAACCCTATCCCCAAACTTTCTGATCCGTTTTCAGTTTACTCATTCTTCAGTAATGGCCCCACTGTTCACCCAGGTATACAGACCGAAAGAAATAAAAAACCTCTGATCTTTCATCCTTGTCTGCATCCTTTCCTCACAAAGTATCCACCAATACCTCCTAAATTGTCTCTCAGTCCGTCTTCTCATTCTCGCCCTCAGGCCTCTGTCCTCTCTTGCCTTGGCCTTTGCAATAGCCTGATAGTCCATGTCTTCACCTCCAGCCTTGCCCCATCTTCAACATTGCCACTTGAGTTGCCATTTCCCTAACACACTCCAAACTTTCAGTGTCTCCCCTTTTCTGTAAAACCCTGGCTACGTTCCTTAGCATGGCACCCAAACCCTTTACAATCTATGACCCCAATTTACCTTCCACTATAATCTGCCATTATTTTCTGCTCCACCCCACCCCCACCAACCAGCCACACCAACTTATTCATGGCTGCCCAAACTTGCCAACCCTTTGATGCTTCTGAGCTTTTATTCACACTATTTGCTCTCCTTAAAAGACTCCTTGTCCCACCCTTGCTTGTCTCATCACCCCAAACCAGGGGAGACCTACTCATACTTCAGGGCCCAGCTTCACAGCACCTCCTCAGCCCTTGGCCAAGGTGGAATTAATCAAGCAATGCTTTCCTCCCACAGTGTTGGTCACTAATAATAATACTAATAGATATGAACTGCCCACATGTGATGAGCACTGTCGTGGGTACTTTATGTGCATTATATCACTTAAACTTCAACAGTAATCCTATGTGGTATTACTCTTGCTATGTAATAGGTTCACAGAGATTTGGTGACTTAGCCACAGACTCCTAATTAGTTAATGGCAAAGCCAGGACTCAAAACCAGGATTCAAATTCCACGGTTTTTCCAACCTTGCATACTTTTTCCCATCACAGTGTGTCCAGCACTTATAACTTTGCACTACATGTGTACGGAACCATATCTGGCTACCTCTGGGTTTCAAAGCCCTTTGAGGCAGCTACTGTTTTTGATTCTAATTTGCAACGGTATTATCTAAAATAGTGCCTATAGATAGTAGGCATTTAAAAAATGTGTGATGAATGAGGAACTCAGTGACTAGATGTGAGAAGGGGCTCCAGTTTTTCTTTTAAAATTAAATCCAAATACAATGTGCTCGTTTGTTTCATGAACATCAGTTAATTCCAACTTTAACTTAAGGAGACCTTTTGAAGACATAGGTAATGTGGAGTTGTTAAAAGCAAGGACTTTGAAGTTGGACCTAAGCTCTAGGCTCTATCCCATCCCAGCTGTGTGACTGATAATATTAATTCCATTGTAAGCTCTAAAACCCTGAACAAACACAAGCCATTGTTATTAATAATATGTGCTTCTCCAAAGAGCACTCAAGCTGTTTCCTCTGAGACAGAGAGGGAAAGTGGAGGCAGATAACCCTGGAGATCACTGGACTCTTGCTTGGAAAAGCCTGTGAATACCAGGCATTGATGCTTTTCCATAGTTACTACTCTCCCAGAAGGAGCGGGTTCAGCAAAAGCTGGAATAATGAGGAATTGCTACCTATTTATACCCAGAGAAGCTGGGGGTGAAGTCATAGAAGAATAGAGCCAAGGGAACATGAGAGCAAAGTAACTACTGTTTGTCCCAGTCATTGCTTCATTACAGGTGAGGAAATCAAGACCCAGAGAGGTGCACAGACTTGTTAAAAGTAACAAAGCTGGTTGGCATTGGAGCTGGGACCAGATTCAAGTGACACCCATGGAATGCCTGATAATCATCCTCCCAATATTAAAGTCAATTTTTTTCTTTCTTTCTTTCTTTTTTTAGACAGTCTCAGTCTGTTACTCAGCCTGGAGTGCAGTGGTACAATCTTAGCTCACTGTAACTTCCACTTCCTGGGTTCAAGTAATTCATATGCCTCAGCCACCCAAGTAGCTGGGATTACAGGTGTGCACCACCACACTCAGCTAATTTTTTGTGTTTTTAGTAGAGGTTTTCGTCATGTTGGCCAGGCTGGTCTCGAACTCCTGCCTCAGGTGATCTACCCACCTCAACTTCCCAAAGTGCTGGGATTACAGGTATGAGCCACCGTGCCTGGCCTTAAAATTACTCTTTTAAAATGCTCTATGTGATTCTCTTCTTTCTTGGTTCCCAAACGAAGCATTTCTTTAAAGAATGTGCCAATTAGACCCCCACTGTACCACAAATGTCAGAGAGACATCTGTCATCTCCAAAGCCCTGAAAACTTTGAGAGGAGCCCAGGGGGCATTGAAAGAACCAGTACTCTGCAGGTTCCCAGCATCAACACCTCCTCCTTGCAGGCCAGACAGTAGTTTGGCTCTCAAAGGCAGATTATTGTCTCCCACCCTTAAACACTTCCAGGGATACAACCTTCCTGAGGCTGGGAAATCAGTCCAGTTTCTGAATCAGGACAGCATGATGAGTAGAAAGAGCCCGTGTATGCGTGTGTGTGTGTGTGTGTGTGTGTGTGTGTGTGTGTGTGTGTGTGTGTGTTTTGAGACAGCATCTCGCCCTGTCACCCAGGCTGGAGTACAGTGGGGCGATCTCGGCTCACTGCAACCTCTGCCTTCCGGATTCAAGTGATTCTCCTGACTCAGCTTCCCAAGTAGCTGGGATTACAGGTGCACACAACCACGCCCATCTAACTTTTGTATTTTTAGTAGAGACGGGTTTCACCATGTTGGCCAGGCTGGTCTCAAACTCCTGACCTCAGGTGATCCTGCCTCATTGACCTCCCAAAGTGCTGGCGTTATAGATGTGAGCCCCCACGCCTGGTTTTGAAATAGGAGACATCTGGATTGATAGCCAACTCATAACCTAGCCATGATCTCATCAGTCCTTCTCCCTGACAGTGGCAAAACCAAGGTACTGTGATCCTTTCATTCATCTGTTAAGCACTTACCCCATGGCAGGTATTGTATAGTGTCAACAAATCAGAAACCCCCTCCTTTTCAGCTGTTTGTCCATGGGCACAATCAATAATAGCAACTATCATTTATTGGGCACTTAAGATGTGTCAGGCACTGAGCTAAGCATGTCTCAACTCACCCCTCATAATGCTGACAGTGGTGTTACTAATTACAGATGAGGAAACTGAGACACACAGCAGAGACCAAAGGTTACACAGCTAGTGATTGGCAGATTTGGGATGTACTCAGGCATTCTGACTTCACAGCCTATACCTTTAGCCTCCTTAACTTCCTCATCTATGCAGTAGCAGTAACATTATTTATCTTCAAGGTTACTACAAGGATAAAGGCAGGTAAGAAATAGAAGTGCCTGGCACAATGACTGCCACATGTGGGCACTTAAGAAATGTATTCTGTGTCCCCGGCAGGGGCTGAGACCACGAATAAGAAACAAGAAGGGGAGAGACAGAGGCCAAGTTTCTGGGGCCTGTTCTGACTATGGAGTATCATGTGGGGGTGGGTCACTAATATAGTATCTGGAAATGCTAATCCACCTTTGATAATGCCAATCTAACTGTTAAAATATCAGGCTTCCTCCTCAATGAACATCTTTCCTTTTTCTCTAGTTCTCATACACAAGTGTGCAAGCATGCAGGAGCACACACATGTCCACATCAATATACACACACTATAGCTTTTTTCTTGTGCTGTTGTCTTTGCTTCTCTGAATTTGGTATCCATAGCAACACATTCCAGCAGCAATGAAGAGGTGGCACAATTGCTGTTTCCCTCACACCCCTATCTTGCTGATCAAGGCTGCCCATCTAACTTAAAAGTGTTGCTCAGAGGGCCGGGCTGGCCTTGCCCAAAGCCAAGAGGTCATTTTCCCAAAAGAGAGAGGCAAGGGTAAAGATGATGGAGAATCTCCACTTAAGTAAACAAACAAACACAACAAAACTCTTTCTAGGATGGAGACAGAGCAAAAGAATCAAAGCCCCTGAAAGCCCCACCTGAGTAGCTGGGATCACATGGGCCACCACACCAGGCTAATTTTTGTATTTTTAGTAGTGATGGGGTTTCACCATGTTGGTCAGGCTGGTCTCAAACTCCTGGCCTCAAGTGATCCACCCACCTTGGCCTTTTCCATGCATGGGTGCCACTGAGGAGCTCTTGCCCCTGTAGTATGCTATGACTAAGGGAAACCAGCTATTTCTAGCATTTTTGGCTGGAGGGCTTCCCTGGATAAGAAATCTGAGCCCAGTCCCTGAAAGTCTGGAATCAGAATCTGCTCCATGCACCAGCTATCAGATGATGACCCGCCCAGCTCAGCTCATGTGATTCCTTCTTATGTAAGACAGGTCAGTAATAGTCATTCTTTTTGTTTTGGTTTCATTTCATTTGGTTTCGTTTGGTTTTGGTGTGTTTTGGTTTCTCATTCCGTAGCCCAGGCTGGAGTCCAGTGGTGTAACCTAGGCTCATTGTAACCTCCACCCCCGGGTTCACATGATTTTCATGCCTCAACCACCCAAGTAGCTGGGATTACAGGCCTGCACCACCATGCCTGGCTAAATTTTGTATTTTTAGTAGAGATGGGTTTTCGCCATGTTGGCCAGGTTGGTCTCAAACTCCTGGACTCAAGTAATCCACCTGCCTTGGCCTCCCAAATTGCTGGGATTACAGGAGTGAGCCACTGCCCCCAGCCAATAATAGCCATTCCTTACAGTTATCCTGAGCATGTGGGTGCACAAAGCACATTATACATAGCATCTCAATTGATCTCATCAACCAAAAGAGAGCCTTATTATCACTGCCATTTTTTTGAGACAAGGAAACTGAGTATCCAAGTGGTCCAAGATTATTCTTCCCAGAAAATACCAATCGGCTATTCACAACCTCTTCATCTGATTTCAAATCTAGTTTCTCAACCACTATGCTATAGTCAATCCCGTTCCAAAGCCATGACTTACATATTAACACCATATTGTAATTGGGTAATATTATGCCAGGGAAACTGATGAAGGGACTATGTCATTTAGAATTTGAGGGGACCTTAAAGATTATGTAATGCAATTCTCTTTCCTTCTCCATTTCACAGTGGAGGAAGTCGAGACTTACATCATGCACACAACATAGTAGCTACACAATATCTATCCATTGAAGTCCAAAGAGGGCAAGCGATATGCTCAAGACCACACAGCTAGTAAGACGGTGAAATTAAAACTCCAGTTGAAGTGCTGGAGCCACAGAGATACATCAGAAATGGTCCTTGATCTTAAGGTGGACAAGTATTGCTCTGTGAGCTCTTGGTCCAGCCCAGGAGCTTCAACAAGTTGAAGGATGAGTAAGAGTGAGCTGGGCAAAATGGGGAGGCAGAGAAGAAAAGAGGCACTCCTGAAAGAGAGACTGGCATGACCATAGGCATGGAGATCTAAAATAGATTGGTGTGTACTGGGAACACTGTACAATTCAAGGTCCCTGCAGCATAGAGCAGGAGCCTGAAAATGGTGGACAAATAAAAACTAGAGTAGAAGTCAAGAGCCATGCAATGGAGGGCCTTGTAATCCATCTTCAGGATTTTGAGTTTATCTGCAAGGCCCCTAGAAGTCATTAAAGTGCTCTAGTTTACTGGAGAGGACTTTCATGTAAATCATTGAAGCGTTCATGTGAAGTCATAAAAAAGCTCTGTGTGTCATTGTAGAGGGTAAATCACCATCAGGGAAGAGACAAATTAGCAAAACTCTTCAATGCCTGGGTTTAAGATTGGGTGGTTCTTTATCATGGAAGAATTGAGATGGAGGGGTTGGAATTGATGCAAGAACTTGGGTGATAAAATTGACAGGACTTGGATAGACTGACAGGACTTGATTAGATACAGAAGATAAGGAGAAGGGAGGAGTCAAGGATAGCTCCAATGTTCTTTCCATTGCATAATGACTACTGTCTGGAGCGTTCCCAGTCCAATACAAAGGTATCTAAATCTGTATCATTATCTTGAGGTTGCTTGAAGACCACAGACTTGGGACAAAAAGAACAGCCCAAGCTGTTCCAATAGCTCTGCTACCAATAGGAAGAGTGCCATCAGGACTTTTATTTAATTTGGGGTCTTGATTCCCCATCCGAGATAGAAAGTTGGCCTGGACCATCTCTCCAGTGTCTTCTAGCCCTATGAACCTTCCTAAGGCAATTGTTATGAAAATCAAATTCATTTGTTCATACAGCATTATCCATTAGGCACCGTTCATGTGCCTAGCTTTGTGCTAGACTCTGGGAGTTCAAAGGCAAACAAGACCCAACCCCAGTTCTCATGGAGAGAAGAGGTGAAAATACAGACAAATAGGCAATTGCAACGTGAGCTGTAGGATTAGAAGGCGTTCAGAAGGGCTGTTCGCTCAGGTTGGTGGTAGAGTGGATCAGGAACTGAGAATAAAAGATCTAAATTGATATTGAAGGATAAATAGTTAGGCTGGCAAAGAGAGAGGAGAGATGTTCCAGCAGTAACAACATTGTACAGAGGTCAAAAAGTAAGAGAGTACAGGATCAACTCAGGGAATTGAAAATAGGAACCGTATGTGCAGGCACACAGTAAGCAGCAAAGTACTTTTCTATTATTATTATCATCATGTTCATAATGTAGAACCTGGTGAAATACACCAAAACAGGGCACACTTCATTTTTCTGATGACCAAGTTGTCCAAAACCATTGGATTCTGAACTTCCCTTCTCTGGAATGTGATGATGATACAGAGAAATCTTTTCACTCACTGATTCTTTTTTCCATTCTCCATGATTTTTCCTTATGAGATTATCAGAGATGTGTACGGTATGTTTAATCATCTTAATGTCTTTAGATTCTCAAGCAAATAAACAAAAAAACGCTCTCTCCATTTTACAGATGAAGATGGTTAAACACAAGTAAGTCCGAAGTGGGAGAGAAACTAGGATTTGAACCCCATCTCTCTGTCTCCAGGTCACCTGCACTTTTCCAGAACTCATATGGACTTTCTGATTGCACTTATCACAGAACCACACCCATCATCCTCACAGACTTTTGTGGTAGACACACTTTCCGAAGTCAGCCGTCCCTTTTCATAGATTACCTTGAAGGCAGGTCTGCTACTTAAATCTCCTTAGTTAAGCCATCTTCAAATCTCTTTGGCTGGAAGATAGGATCAGTTTATGTCTAAGAAGGTTTCCTGTAGACAGCAAATCTTATCCATAATGGGTAAGATTTCCCAAGTTTAATCAAGGAAGGTGACATTTCCTGCCTCTAGGGTTCTGGCTTTTTAACCACTTTTGCATTAGTCAATGCTTGCTTAGAATTTGGAATTCAACTTATTGAAGGGCTACACCACATGGTGGGATGAAAGGGGACTAGATCTGGACCCAGAAGATTAGGGTTAGAGCCTTCCTTGACTTTGCCCCTTACATCTGAGACCTGGGGGCAAATCACTCCACTGCGAGCCTGTCTAGGTCCACACATACCTTGGTTTAAATTGCAGTGTTGCTCATTATTAGTTCTGTGACTATGTGCAAGTTGTGGTTTCTCTGAGCCTTGGTTCCACATCCAGAAAAAGATAGGGTCAATCCTTATACCCCTCATGATGAGATACTGCTCAACTGACATTTATTAAATAAATGGTATCAGTCAACCTAAATTGAATAGTTGCTTAACTGATATTGATGGAATAAATGAAAGCATTTTAAAGAGTTCCCTTCCCCCTTTCTCTTTCTCTCTGGCTTACTTTCCTCATCTGTAAACAGGGATAAAAGTTTCTTTCCTGTATTCTTCTTCATGTGCCTGCACTAATTCCATACAGTCATGTTAGCACAGGTTATTACAATATTTAAGAGTCTATGATGACCTGGCCGGGCGTGGGAGCTCATGCCTGTAATATCAGCATTTTGGGAGGCCTAGACAGGCGGATCACTTGAGCTCAGGAGTTCAAGATTGCCGTGAGCTATGATTGCACCACTATCACTGCACTCCAGCCTGGGAGACAGAGTGAGACCCTGTCTCTAAGCAAAAATGTCTATGATGGTCTAAGATAGAATTAACACTACCTAAGGAATGACATATGTTATTCCTCATTCTTACAAGTTTCCTACAGGGTAGGTATTATCACTATTTCCAGTTGCCAGATAAGGAAACCAGAGCTCAGGCAGTTAAGTGTCTTTCCCAGGTTCAAGATAGTCTGGGCTGGAGCAGAGATTAGAAGCCAGATTGGTCTAACTCCAAATCCAATATTCTTCTCACTATAGCCTCTAATCCCATTGAGTCTAGAGGCTACAATCCTAGTCTCTGGAGCCAGGCTACCTGCAGTCCTATTTGGGATCTACTGCTAATTAGCGATATATCACTAGGGTAGAGTTAAATATCATCTCTACGCCTCAGTTTTCTCATTTGTGAAAGGAAAGAAATAATAATTCTATTTAATAAGAGATAATAATTCTCTTTAATAATAGTAAGACTCTTCACCTCCCTTTCAGTTTCTTCAACTAAAAAAATGAGAAAATAACAATCTTTCCACTATGCCAGACTAGAGGCAAGGGGTAGATCCTACTTAATCTTGATTCTAACTCTATGACCTAGGATTCTCTTTATGTGAGATTTACATCTTTCCTCCTCTGGGAAGCCTCCAAGATTATTCACAGAGGGTCTGTTTAGTGTCCCCAACGTGTATATAGGGGCAACAGTTAAACATTCGTTTGTATGTTGCTGAATTGCTAAATAAATTTCTTTAATTTTTTTTTTCTTTGAAACGGAGACTAGTTTTGTTGCCCAGGCTGGAGTGCAGTGGTGCAATCTCAGCTCACTGCAACCTCCACCTCCTGGGTTCAAGCAATTCTTCTGCCTCAGCCTCCTAAGTAGCTGGGACTACAGGCGTCCGCCACCATGCCCAGCTAATTTTTTTCTATTTTTAGTAGAGACAAGGTTTTACCATATTGGCCAGACTGGTCTTGAACTCCTGACCTCAGGTGTTCCTTCCACATCTGCCTCCCAAAGTACTGGGATTTCAGGTGTGAGCCACAGCGCCCAGTCTTTAAATGTATTTTATGCTTTGACTGCTACTAAGACTTCTGTGAAGAATCTAATAATAATAATCTACTAATAATCATTTCTTAAGTACAGGCCATATGCCTGAAACTTAACCCTATGAAGCAAGGTTTATTATTCCTGTTATATAGAAGAGAAGATTGAGAGTCACAGAAGTTAATTTGCCCAGGGACACACAGCCTTTTGCACAAAAAAATGCTAATAAATAATTTGCAGAATGAATGAATGAATGAATGAATGAATGAGGTATGTCCTCAAAACCACTGATGATCTGGAAAACAAAGCTTTTGTCTTTTAAGATCTTACCCTGCAGAATCTAGTATAGAATTGATTGCATAATGACATCAGACACAGACTTGGACAAAGTTACAACCAAAACGTCAAATGAGTTTTCTGAGGCCTCCATCCAGTAGACACACACCATGAGCAGCCTAAGGGAGAACACATCAGGCCGGATTTGAATCTTGCCATTTCCAAATGTAGAGGCCGAGTGCTAACAGTTCTGTGAGTTCCAGATCTGCCAAGTAGCAGCTTGAATTTTCATCTCTTTGGGGACATTTGATTCCTGGGATGGCCTGAGGAGCCAGAACTGAAGGTTATTTTCAGTTGAAGTCTCACCACTGGTTTCTATTTCTTATGAAAATTGGATTCTCAAAGATCAGTTCCCCTTAACACCTATGATTCTCAGTTTTCCATAAGCCAGATTTCAAAAAATAAAATAAGGTCCTCAGAGTTCATTGACTCTTCTCATACTCTCTATAGATCTTTTGCCTTCCCTGCCACTTGGCACAATATCAAACAAGCCAAGGGAAAGAATGTAGGAGTGGGCACAGAAGCTTGGGGCACTGGAGAAAGTCAAGGTTCTTATTTCACCCCAGTGTTCCACAGACATTTAATGGAGGTCTACCTGGTAAGGTTGCAGTCATTGCCTCATTTTCTGGAAGAGGAAACTGCAGCTTGAAGAGGCCTGTCAACATGATTAAGATACGGCCCCTACCCTGAAAGGGCCCCCAGTTCAATAGACGTGACAGACATAGAAGCCACAACCTGTGACCCAATGAGAGTGGGTACAAAGTACTCAAGATGTGTGGAGGATAGCACAATTATCTTAAGACGGAAGGCCTCCCTTTGGGAAGCATTTGCAAGTGCAGTGAAGTCATGCCTGACAATGTCATTTGGCTTTGCCTCAAATCAGTTGTTTCATGACAATATGATTATATGTGTCCTGATTTCTTCAACAAATATGCAAGAAGGACCCTGTGCTTGAAGATTTTGCTGTGTGATTTTAGACCAATGATTTCATATGTTTTTTGGTTTTTTGAGACAGAGTCTTGCTCTGTTTGCCAAGGCTGAGTGCGATGGTGTGATCTCAGCTCACTGCAACCTCCTGCCTCAGTCTTCTGCCTGAGTCTCTCGAGTAGCTGGGATTACAGGTGCCCACCACCACACATGGCTACTTTTTGTATTTTTAGTAGAGACGGGGTTTCACCATGTTGGCCAGACTGGTCTCGAACTCCTGACCTCAGGTGATCTGCCCACCTTGCCTCCCAAAGTGCTGAGATTACAGGCGTGAGCCACGTCACCGGACTGATTTCATATGTTTAAGCCTCAGTCTCTTTATCAGCAGAATAGGAATAATATCATAATCCTTATTAGGATTATTCAAATTATTATTATTCTTTCTCTAGCTACCCCACACACAGTTACTGTGGAACTCTAATGATGAAATATGCATCTACAAGCACTGAATCAGCAGTAATGTCCTATTTATTTGTGAAGGATTATATTGTTGCTACTGTTGAAGACTTATCCCTTTATTTCTGAGTGACTAGACATTCTGTATTGATTCTTCAGTAAATCCTTAAATCTTGTCCCAAATATTGATCAGCCTCAAGAAGGTTTCCTTTTCCCTCACATGCTTTGGAGAAACAGAATTTCCTAACCTTGACACTCTTGACATTGTGGGCCAGATAATTGTTTGTTGGAGGGCAGGGAGCAGGGGCTGTCCTGTATCTTGCAGGATGTTTAGCAGAATTCCTGGCCTCTAACTCCTAAATGCCCGTACCCACCCCTTGGTTGTAACAGCTACAGAGTTACTGGACATTGCTACATGTCCATGGGGTTGGAATGCAAAATTGCAAAATTACCTTGTTGAGGATCACATTAGGATCACAACCCACCCATGGGAGGTATGCTGGGCTGGGGTTTCTGCTCATATTTCACAGATGAAAAAACCTGAGACCTAGAACAGGAAGGAATCCATCCAAGTTCACAGAAGGGCTTGAGAAACAAGAGTCCCAACTTGGTTTTCCAGAACACCTATGCGTAGAACTGCAGTGCCCTCTGCTAAAGACCAGAAGGGAAGGAGTAGGTCAGAGGGACCAAAGACTGGCTCTGCTCTTTCCCAGTCCTGCCTGAAACCCTCCCAGCCCCCTCTTCACCATTGAGTGGCAGCCCCCAGGAATGCCTACTCCTCTTCCTCGCCCTCACTCTGTCCTACCTTTGCCCCTTCCCTGTGCTTTTGGAGGGGGCTGCCCACTGAATGCTGGAATGGGCGTGGAATCATCATGCAGGAAGGATGACAAATGACAGTGAGGATAAAGCCCAGACAGCCTTCCCCAACTTTCCAACTTCAGGGGGGTGTGCTGTCACCAAGAAGCAAACATTTGGGGGAAAAAAAAAATCCTCAAACGAGATTCCAGTGTTGCCATGTAAGGAAAGGTCTTGGCCAGCTCTGGGCAACCTGGGAGAGTTGGGGTGGGGGTGAGCACAGAGAAGAGTATTGCGGTTCACTCCTAATCTCCGCCCCCAGATCTCCCCACTCCGCCTTTCCATCTTTCTTGGAAGGGCCCCTCAGAATCCACCAAAATAACCCCTCCCTCCTCCTTCACCTCCCTGTCCCATTTGCCTCGGCTGTCCCCCCTGCAGAAGGCCGGCATGCAGCCTGGTGCACGGGTTAGGGGTGTGTAACATTTTGTCTGAATAGGCCCCTATGTTCCCATAATTTATAGTGGTAAGTAATCTTATTTGCAAAGCAAGCCCTTACAGTTATAAAAAACAAGTTAATTGACTTGCATAAAAATCAAACATGTAAAAGTTTTCCATCTTAACACAAACAGCACACTGAGCCCATTTGTACAATAGCTATGATGCAGTGCGGCCCGCGTCTGGACTACCTAGGACCCGGCCTCTTTCATAACCCAAAATGGAATCTTAAACCCTGACAAGGCCACATACCGATGGGAGTTACTGAATTTAGAGTCAGTCACTCAACTAATTATACAACGTTTTATTTTTTTTCTTGTGTCAATAAACAAACTTGGGTCTGACTTCTGACACTGAGACCTAGAAGCCAATTAAGAGGCGTTCCCAATATATTACAGGGTCTACAAACAAGGATGGCTTTTCTTGGAAAAGTGAACATCATGTTTCTTTTAACGAGTGTGAAAATATATGAGTTTCTTAATCACTGGCAACTTCGATGGAGTCCGAGACAGGGAAATCACTGATTCCTGACTCTGGAATGAACAGGGGCTAAATCTTGATGGGGTTTTTGCGATGGGATTCTCTGGTGAGTGACTGCAGAGAAGACAGCTTTCAGGTGAGGCATGACAGAGTTGCTGGCCAAAGGCTGCTTCAGAACCCCAGGAAAGGCAGGGAAGAAGCTTAGTGGTGACAGGGTCTTCTGCGGAAAGCAATGACACCCCACGCTAGTGACATGGAGGGAAAATGGTAAACCTGCAGAGGCATCTGTTGCAAAGGGTGTCTCATAGTGCCACTCGATTATTCCCAAACCAAGAGCCCATTTCACAGGTAAGGGGAAGGGGGAGGAAAAAACAATATTTATCAAGGTCCAATGATGTGTTGGGTGCCTTTGTTTTCTGTATCCTATTTAACCCTCAGGTGATCTGCCAAAAAGGTATAATTGTTCCTGTTATACAGATGAGAACATGGAAGCCCAGAGAAGTGGAATGACCTGACCAAGGCCGCTCAGTAAGTTCATGGCAGAGCCAAGGTCAGGGCTCATTCTACTCAGTCTTGTTCCTTGCACATTGCTCTGGGGGGAGCAGGCATAGTCATGCCTGGAGCTCTCAGGAACTCAGGATCAGGTGTGATCTGATGTGTCCACTCTTTCTGGAAAATAGCTCCATCTACCTATCAATATCTATTGCATCCCTACTATGTGCCAGGCACCATGTGAGGAGCTATAGATCCCAGGACATGCAACACTATTTCATGGGAGACAGACTGGAAAATCAACAATAATAAGAATTTGATATGTGTTCTGATGAACGTATTCAGCTGGATGGTGGGGGTTAAAGTGGAAGTGAGGTCGGGAAATACTTCTAAGAGTGAGTGAGCATTCATCTATGACTTAAAATCCCAAGGTGGACAAGCAGGAAAAGAGCATCCAGGGGCAAGGACCAGCATGGGTAAAGGCATGAAGTGGGAGAACAGAGTGAGCATGGCCCTTCGGGATCCCTGCATGGCTGGCAGAGCCAGCTCTTGGAGACAGGAGAATGACTTGGGCCAAGGCTAGGCCTGAGACCAGGAGGACTCACTGAAGCAGGCAGGGGGAACTTAGGGGAATATTGTTTTCTAAGCAAGACATTACTGCCCATACCTGGGCAGGGACAGACTGTTGACAGTAATCAAATCTGAACTGAAAAGATGTGATGGCACCTGGTACCAGGGCTCAGGACCAATGCAGCACAAAGATGGTTAGGAGTAGGGTTTCCGGAGCCAGTCTGCCTGCAACTAAATGTTGGCTTAGTGTGACCCTTGGAAAGAGACATGACTTCTCCATGCCTCAGTTTCTCCCTTTCAAAATAGGATAAGGAGAGTACCTACTACAAAGGTTTGTTGGGAGATCTAAGTAAGTTCATGCACATAAAACTCTTAGAACAGTATGTGGCATATAATAAGAGCCTAATACATGTAAACTGCTGAAGAGTTCTCACTTATCTTTCCCTCCACCTTATAGGCTTTGCCACCTTGGACAAGTCTCTAATCCTCCCAGTAATAGGGGATCTGCGGGCTCTTGGCTCACTATAGGTGCTCAATGATTAGTAGCTGTCATTATTGCTTCCGCCATCATTATCACTATCTCCGAAATAACAATGCTTTGCCTTCCCAGGGGAGCAGGAGTCACAGTCACTATCCCCTCACCACGACCTGTCCAGACGGGCTGACATGCCACCCAGGCAGGCAAGACAAATGGACTTGCCACCTACACGGAGCACACGTGCACACCAGGGGCACATAGCCCAACTCGTTAGCACAACAGGGCTCCCTTCTTTTCGGCGCTGCTTCTCTGCTCTGCATGTGCTTTGCTCAGAGCGGAGGTCCCCGTTATTTATGTTTGGAAAATGCATTCAGGGCAGTTCCCAGAAGCACTTACAGAGCTCTTATTTAATTGCTACTTTATAAACTCACTGCTCCGAAGAGTGAGGGATTGATGGCCCGGCCTGGCACCTGGAGTGGCTTGCTGCAAATGCTTTTCCGAGAATGGTCTGGGAGCCGTCCTCCAAGAAGTCCGAGGCCCAATGCAGCCCTGGCCCACATCCAACTCTGGAGGGTGCTATAGGACTCATCACCCTAATCTCCAGCTTTGGGATGACAGCAGTTGCCAGTGTGGTCACATATACACACATACACACACGTACACACACATACATGCACACACGAAGATCCCTCATCAGTTCAAGACCAAGGATGTGCAGGGGTAGGAGAGGCCTGTCACTCACCGTTCACCCTCCCTTGCCATAGACCTGCAAAACCCCAGCCATGAGGATATCCCAGGTCCCAAATTTGGCCGGGGGGACACTTTTTTCAGGTCCCGCCAAGCCCATCTCCTATTTGCCTCGTACTCATGCATTGGGGTCCAGCAGGCTGGGCTGGTGTCCCCATCTCTCCCACATTCAGAGCGAGTTATTTAATTTCACTGAGGCTTGGTTTTCTTACTTATAAAATGTGGTTTGTAGATTCCATTTCTCAGCATCATTGAGGGAATGAAATGAAATTATTATGATGCCATTCCTGGCATGTAGAAATAGAAGATCAATAAATGTTATTTATTGGATTTCTACAGCCACAGAAATAAAGGATCAAGTGTCTTTCTTGAAGCTCTGAGATTCATCAAGGTTAAACCTCCCATCCAGATAAAATATGGGACTTCATAATGATTCCTTTTATTTATGCAGTCACTGTACGCCATACTATCATGCTTTATGGTTCCCAAAAAGCATTTTACAAGCCTTGTCTCAAATGACCTTCACTAGCCACCAGGGTATTGATTATGCACCTCATTTTACAGATGAGGAGCTGAGTGAGACTCATGTAGGCAGGATGACCATTGGTCAGTCAACCAATTTCTGTCTCCAAATCTTGCTTGCATTCCTTTGCACCACATTACCTAGCCCACTCTCAGGTAGACCAAGGCCCATTTGTGCCTCCAAGATGGTCTCAGTGATCCCCCCTTCTGGGTTCATATCCTTGTACAGTCTTCTCCCATAGCGAAGAGGACAGACCTGAATAGCCAAGAGGACAGACCTGAATGTGGAAGTGACAGCATGTGACCTCCAAGGCAAGATCATAACAGACATCACTACTTCTACCTTGCTCTCTCGATCACTTTCCATGGGGGAAGCTTGTTGGTATGACACTCAAGTAGCCCTATGGAGAGATTCTTCTCATGAGGCACTGAAGCTTTCTGCCTAACACCAAAATAAATTTGCCAGCCACAGGACCAATCCATCTTGGAACTGGACTCTCCAGTCAAAAACCAAAACTTCCACCTAATCCTGACTACAGCCTCACAAGAGGTCCCCAAGCTAAAACTATCCAACTCTTATCATCCCTACCTACTTGCATCCTACACATTACATGCATTTATTTCAGACTACACTGGTGCTATAATTTGTTTTGTTTTGTTTTTTGAGACAGAGTCTAGCTCTGTTACCCAGGCTGGAGTGCAGTGTTGTGATCTTGTCTCACCGCAACCTCCACCTCCCAGATTCAAGTGATTCTCATGCCTCAGCCTCCCAAGTAGCTGGGATTACAGGCTTGTGCCACCACACCCAGTTAATTTTTGTATTTTCAGTAGAGATGGTGTTTCATCATGGTGGCCAGGCTGATCTCAAACTCCTGGCCTCAAGTGATCTACCCACCTCGGCCTCCCAAAGTGCTGGAATTACAGGTGTGAACCACTGTACCTGGCCCAATACTGTAATTATTATACATATTTACTCTTTTTCTTGGATACTTTTATTCTACCATTTGTCTGTAGGGTGTGTTTGTTCACTTCCCAGATAAAGGCCACACTATCACTTCTGCATGTGTGTAGCCCCCTCAAAGGAGGATTCTAATAACCAGTCTTTTCAAAAAGCAAATGGTTAGTGTATATTTTAACATTTCAAGACCAACACTTCTTGGTCTTTGGCTTGCTTTTCACCTCCCCATCCATGACTTCAGCTCAGGCCCAAATTTTTCCCCACTGGACTACAGCAACAACCTCCTAGCTGGTTTCCTGACTTCCAGTTGCACCTTTCTCTGTTTCTTCCACATTAGTGTCATGCAAATACCATTTTATTTTTTTAAAAAACATCTGCTTTTAAAACCTAGTCGCTCCACAGGAGGAAGCCAAGCTCTACAGCATGCCTTACAAGACTCTTCCTGATGGGCCTCCACTCTCCATTTCTCCCCACTGAATTGTTTCTAGATCCCCAAGTGCATCCTGGCATTCTTGCCTTTGTGCTTTGGCACTAACTGTGCTTTCTCTCAAGGAGCCCATCTCTGCCTTGTCTACCTGGCAAAATTCTATTCATCCTTCAAAACCCACCTCAGTCATGACTGTCTTAAAATCTTCCCCACATCTCCAGGCAGAGTTAGGTCCCCTCTGTGCTCTTGGTTGTATCTCTCTGATAACGCCCAGCACTTTGTTAGAATTATACACTCTCCCCTGCTAGACTGGGATCTCCTAGAGTTCTGTTTATTTTTGTTCTCTCAGCATCTAGTTCAATGGCTTGGCACATACTACCTAATCAATGAAAATGTATTGAATCAGAAAAGTTTTGGGGCGGGGTGTGGGGGAGGTAATTTTCATTCATCAAGCCAGCATATGTACAACTCAATGGCATGGTGTTAGGCATATGGAAGCTTGCCATAAATGTTAAGGTTGGTGCCCTTTTTCCCTTCACCCAATGCACCAAGGGGCAGGCTTTGTTTGTTTAGTTTAACTGTGGTCCTATGGCTTTTTTTATTTTTTATTTTTAGTTTTATTTTTTTTGACAGAGTCTTGCTCTGCCACCCAGGCTAGAGTGCAGTGGTGTGATCTCAGCTCACTGCAACCTCTGTCTCCTGAGTTCCAGCGATTCTCCCGTCTCAGCCTCCCGAGTAGCTGGAATTACAGGCATGCACTACCACACCCAGCTAATTTTTTGTATTTTTAGTAGAGATGACGTTTCATCATGTAGCCCAGGCTGGTCTTGAACTCCTGAGCTCAGGCAATCCACTCTCCTCGGCCTCCCAAAGTGCTGGGATTACAGGCATGATCCACCGTGCCCAGCCCTATGGCCTCTTCTTTGAGCACTCCCAGCAATTCACAAGAGGGTCTGATTTTCTACTGGCTTTAAACTCTGCCTGAGCTCTGCGGGATGTTGATCCTCCATAGTTTCCATCCCTGCCAGGTCTCCTGGAATCTTTGTGTTTTTCTTTTATAAACCCTACCAATGGGTTTGATAAGGTCATGTAGCATTTCCCTTTCCTATCTTCAGTTCATGGAAACTCACTGCATTCATTCATTCATTCATTTGCTCATTATTACCATGGGAGTTAGAGTTTGATATATACCATAAAACCTAACTGCCAGGCCAGGGTTCAAATCCTGTCAAGTTCTGTGACCTTAGGCAAGTGACTTAACTTCTCTGTGCCATCAGCTGCCAAATCTATAAAGTGGGGATATAACAGTGTCTATGCCACAAGTCTGTTGTGAGGATTCTAAGAGATAGTATTGAAAAAAGGCAAGAAGAGCTCAAGAAATATTAGTGTTTATTCATTCAGCAAACATTTCTTTAGTACATATTAGGGCCAGACCCTGTTTGATGTGAAAGAGAATAAGACAAGTTTCCTGCGTGCTGGAGTTCACAGATCAGTGAGGAAGACAGGGAAAGACACATAATTACAAATGCCATTGAAATACCAAAGGAAGGCATGTTCTCAGTGGTTTACTGGCAGCAAAGAGGAAGGAGTAAATACCTTTGTTGATGAGGGAGTCAGAAATGCATTATTGAAAAAGTGACAGCTCCAGGTGCACACACCAATGAGAGTGGAAAGATAGCTGCAGACTCAGAGGGCCTTCAGTGTCATGTCACTCAGGGAATAGGCACTTGGAGAAACTGAAGCACTTGAGGCTCTGCCATCCTTACATTTGCATTTAAGAAAGCTCACTCTGTGACCAGTTTAGTGGCTACTGCAGTCATCCAGGCAAGATATGATGCACTAAGACAGGGAAAAAGAAGGAACAAACTTGAAAGACATTTAGAGCAGAAGGTTGGCATACTTCATCTGTAAAAGGCCACACAGTAAATATTTCAGGTTTTGTAGACCATACAACCTGCCGCAACTCCTCAACTCCTCTGTTGCAAAAGCAGCCATAGACAATTTGCAAACAAATAAGCATGGATGTGTTCCAATAAAACTTTATATTACAAAAGGAGGCTGCGAGTGAGATTGGACCCACAAGCCAGAGTTTGCCAGCTCCTGATTTGAAGCTGAATGGACAGGAATCCACATCCATCCTGGATTGTAGGGAAAGTGTAGGAGAGGGCCAGGATGGAGGATTTCAAGAACCTCAAATGGTCACCAGGTCCAGCACTCTGCTGCTATGGCTAATGGTTAAACTATGTTCATTCATAATACAGAACACAACTATCTCAACTGGTCACCAGGTCCAGCACTTCTTTCTTGCCAGAAGGCCTAGCAATATTCCATATCAAATTATGTTCTACAAAAATATAGAGATTGAGATTCAACAAACTCCTCTGCGTTGGAAAGTTTTTTTTTTTCTACGGATGTCCCGTAGGACTCATGATCCTGCTCCCATCTTTGGAGAGACTGGAGAGCAATTGTGAGACATTGACCCAGGGTGTAACCTTACAGATTGCCCAGCTCCCCATTTCCAACACAGACCAGCTCCAGGCCTATAGAAGAAGTCAGAGCAACCACTTCCCAGCTGAGCTACACAGCAGGGAAAGAGCTGGCTCTGAAGGCAGCACACACATTTCAGCAGCCTGTCTGGATTTATGCAATAACAGACCGCTGGAAAACTGCACATGACTATAATTTGGGGAAGTCGTAAGTACCAAGAAAGCTGGCTATTTAAAGAAATCATGCAGATAATTCTAACGTAAAGTGTCTCCCATTATATCCTTCTGCGGTGTTGCTAGGAACATCAATTGGTTTGAAACTTTTGAAAGGTGCTTTGGTTGTAGCTTTCATAGTTTTAAAACACCCCTTTGCCCAGCATTGCCTCCTCTAGAAATGTATGCCCTGGAAATACTGGCAAGCACATATGAGCTAGGTTACATTTTTTGTAGCATTCACCGCAAGAGCAAGATTAAAATTTAAATGCTCGTCAGTAGGGAAATGGCTAAACTACGGTTCATTCATAGTACAGAATACTACACAATTATTAAAATTTTGAGATAGACTCGTAGGAATTGACACAAACAGTCCTGATTCATTGTTGTGTAAAAAACAAAGAAGCCAGTCACAGTTCAATGAAAGTGATTTTAGTTTTGAAAAATAACTACGTAAGTACCCGCGTGAATGTATGCAATACTTAGCAAGGCCAGGACAGGGTGAGGCAATAAGGCACACCCAGGGAGCAAAATTTAAGGAGGCCCTCACTCTCTGGCTTATAGAAGTATTGACTCTGCCCTGCACAGGCCAGAGAGTGAGAGCCTCCTTAAATTTTGCACCCAGGGTGCCTCACTTGCCTCACCCTAATCTGGCCCTTATACAGAAAAATGTTTGGGGCCGATACATAGGTTATCAATGGTGAGAAGTACTGAAAGAATGGCAGGTAGAAATCTTCACTTTTGACTTTATGATGTTTTGTAATGTTCAATTTTTAAATAAAAATATGTGAATTCATTAGGTTATTAACAAAGCAGAATTTCATTTTAAAAACCCACCATCAATTTATCTCATAAATGTAGACTCGCATAAGTTGAGTATTTTCTAAAATGCACATCTTTATATTACCGTAATAATAGCTAACATTAGTTTGTTAAGTGCAAATGTGCCTGGTACTTTCATGATACTGGATAGCATGACCACAGTCACAAAAAATGGTGGCTTAGCCAAGTAGGAGTTGCTTTTTCTCATGTAGCAAGAAGTCTGGAGGTAAAAGCAGTGAGAGCTAGTGTGGCAGCCCCAGTACGTCATCAGCGATGCTATTAATTAGTCAGCTTTCCCAGCTGTGCTGCCATAAGGAATAACCCCAAATCTCAAAGGTCAGTTTTTGCTCCCATTAAATGCAAAATTTAATTTTGAAAGGAAGGAAGGAAGGAAGGAAGGAAGGAAGGAAGGAAGGAAGGAAGGAAGGAAGGAAGGAA
>NC_045449.1:37489523-37551891 GCF_002776525.5 Piliocolobus tephrosceles | reverse complement strand
GAAGGAAGGAAGGAAGGAAGGAAGGAAGGAAGGAAGGAAGGAAGGAAAAAAGAAAAGAAAAGAAAAGAAAAGAGAAAGTGCTCTGGGTCAGAGGGAGAACACCTGAGTTTGACTCCCAACTCTGCCTCACATCAGTTATTTAAAAATAAATTTAAGCATATGTCTACATCTCTCCTCAGTATTTTCATCTGCACAAAGGGAGCTACAATGTCTACCTCAAAGCTTTGCTAAAAAAAATTCAGCGAAATAATACAAGCACAATTATCTAGCACAGGTAAGCTCTCTCCAGAAGTTAGTTTTCTTCCCTACTGAGACTTCATCAAAATGTCTTGTAAATGAAATCCCACCCCTCCTTCAATGTGCATAGTCATCCCAGAGCAGCTCTGTCTTGATTTCCCGTAGGTTATCAGTTGGTAGAAGCCCTCAACATTACAGTATTTCCAGTCCAATAATATAGCAGACTGGATCAAGTCTTCCTAAGAAATTCCAGAAAAAAAAAAGAAAAAAAAAAAAGAACATCATGAACATCTTTGTATGATCTGATGCTTTGGCCTGATTACTATTTGGGGGGAATCCACTCTACCACTCTCTCCATTCACTCCATAAACATACATCAAAGGTTCTTTTCAAGAGACATTGTGAATACTGAAGAAAGCCCTCCAAGTAGACCTGTAAACAGCAGAGCATGTTAGGAGCTAAGTAAGTATTTGATGTATCTGGAGCATAAGTTTTGTCTAAGTTTGGGGTCTATTTTGAAGACTGACTTGTGTACAGAGCACTTGTCTAGGTGCCAGTGAAAGACCAAGGAGCCTGGGCCCTCAAGTGCCCACAGTCTTTTGAAGGAGAGATTGTGATGTGCGAGGAGAGATATAAATGCTTTTGTTAGGCCTGGCGCGGTGGCTCACGCCTGTAATCACAGCATTTTGGGAGGCCGAGGCAGGCAGATCACAAGGTCAGGAGTTCGAGAAGAGCCTAGCCAACATGGTGAAACTCCATCTCTACTAAAAATACAAAAATTAGCTGGGCATGGTGGCACGCACCTGTAGTCTCAGCTACTTAGGAGGCTGAGGCAGAAGAATTGCTTGAACCCGGGAGGCGGAGGCTGCAGTGAGCCGAGATCATGCCACTGCACTCCAGCCTGGGTGACAGAGCGAGACTCTGTCTCAAAAAAAAAAAAAAAATGCATTTTTTTGCTGTCCCTGTACTGAGAAACGAATTAGGTGGGAAAATTCAATATACTGTGGCTGGAATGCAATGGGGACGAGTGGGAGGCAGAGGTAGAGGCAGAAGAGAACCTCCCATTGCTTTGCTGATGATGCTGGAGGCTTTAGTGCATGTTACGGAGGGGAGTGAGTCTTCAGGAACCATTCCATTTGCCATCTTCGGTGGCATCTTGATAATATTTTGGCGATTATCTCTTCTTGGAAACAGTTGAATTTCCCAGTGATTTCCATAAAAGGTACAGGTGTGTGAGACACTGATCCCCCCTCCATCCTGGTTGGGGAGGCAATGTTCAGCAGTCACTTATGGCCAGAAGTAGCCTTAAGATAAGGAAGAACAACTTATCCTTTCACCCCATCGTGTCTTATAAGTGAGGTATCCTTTGTGTGTCAGAATACAAAAACAATTGAGAAACAAGGCATCCAAGCCCTGAGGGACTGTTTATCAAGGCATCCTGACCTCCATGGTCGACAGGGAGGGAACCTGATCAAGGACAGAACCCGATCAAGGTCAACAGAAAATTCCCTTACTAGAACTTGATTCATGAGCAGTGTCCAGGACTAAGAACATTTTCTCCAGTGGCAGCACCTGGATGAGGCTGCTGAGGAGTTCTTGCTACCGACAACCTCTGAAGCTCCTGCCTGGCCTTGTCTTTTCCAAATCTAAGTTTTCTACCTCTTCTCTTACAAGCTCCCTTTAATTCCTCCAATAGGTTCTCTTTTTCATTTAAGTTAACACATCAGTATCTGTTGCTTACAACCAAGGAATGCTAACCAATTCTGTGGTTGCTGTGTTGCATGATGTGTGGTAGTGTGTGTGTGTGTGTGTGTGTGTAGGTAGTTGTGTTTTGTGTAACTTAAGGTCCCAAACACCCTTTGTACCTGTGAAAGCTGAAGCCCTTCTTTGCCCTCTCACTCTCATCTCCATTCCGCCTTCCCAGTTTCTAAACCTTCCTCTAAAGTCCTTGGGGGCCAGAAGATGGGGTGGGAAGCAGCTATGAACTCTGATCCACCTCTCAGAGGTGTGCTGGCAATTATAGGGCTGGTGACTGAGCACTGGGGAAGGTAGGAACAGGACCCACAAGAGGAGGGGGAAGCAGAAATACATTTCTGGGGCCTGGGGGCTGTGGGGACTGTGCTACATCTCATGGAATGATCCTAAGTTGGTCTGCCCTTTAGGATGGGAGGCAACTTTTTCTTTTCCCTCCGGGTCTGAGTCCATGGCTCTTGGTTGCCATAGTGGGAGGTTAGGAAGGAGTTTCCACCCGTCTTTAAAGAGGCCACTTAGCTCAAGACAACCAGGGGTGATACATAGAGATGAGCAATATAGCTGGTATTTACTATTGAAAACACATAAGTGCAAATATTTGGCTAAGTGTTTATTTGCTAGTGGAACTTTTTAAATGGTTGAATGGAGCCCAAGTGTCAGCGTGAGGAGTTTGATTTAAAACAAACCGAAGAAGTGTTTCTCCACAGTTATGAGCTTGGAGAGTTTCGTTTCTTTGGCTCTGGAATCCGCAGTGGGCTCTGTTCCTCAATTCCAGACAGCCTCATGGGGAGCCCCACCCCGGTGGGCTCTTCCTGCCTCTGCAGCCAGCAAGGCGAGGGCCTCGTCTCCCCTCACCAAAACCGGATCCCAGCCCCCTTCAGGCCTAGTGCAGAGCTTGGAGTGATGAGAAACATCCTCTATGCCTCTGGGTATGTTCTGTTACGGAGCAGCCATTGGGGGCGGCTAGCTCTGAGCATCACTCTGGCAATGACCAACTGTCTACAGATCCAGACCTATCCGCCTGTCTTGCCTTCTCCCTTTCTTGCTTGTTTTTTTTCTCTCCATGTGATGTTCAGTGCTTGTGAAGTGCATGACTCTTGCTTTTAACTCTGAGCAGCTGGGGGCAGGGAAGGGCGTCCTTTGGTAAGGTGTCTCCCGACCACACATCTTCTCTCCCAGGAATAAAACAGTCCAGCATCTCCTGGGTCTGAGCAGCTGGGGTCAAGGAAGGGTGAGATTGCCCTTTGCCAAGGAGTCTCCCGACCACACATCTTCTCTACCAGGAAGAAAACAAACCAGCCTCTCCTGGATCCCTACCATGTGCCAGGCTCCATGCAGAGTACTTCCTCATTCCTCATCTTGGTTCACTCCTACAGCAAAGGAGATGATCATCTCCATTTTACAGAGGAGGAAACTGGGGCTTAAAGATGAGCTAGGGTTGGTCTGAAGCCATATAGTTGGAAGGTGGTAGAACAAGACTTGAGCATGGATTTGTTGGACTCTAAAGTCTACACTCTTAGCCAAGTGCAGTGGCTCACGCTTGTAATTCCAGCACTTTGGGAGGCCAAGGCGGGCGGATCACCTGAGGTCAGGAGTTCTAGACCAGCCTGTCCAACATGGTGAAAACCTGTCTCTACTAAAAATACAAAAAATAGCCAGGTGTGGTGGTGGGCGCCTGTAATCCCAGCTACTGGGGAGACTGAGGCAGGAGAATCGCTTGAACAAAGGAGGCAGAGGTTGCAGTGAGCTGAGATCACGCCATTGCACTCCAGCCTGGGCAACAAGAGTGAGACTCAAAAATAATAATAATAATAAAGTCTACACCCTTTTTTGCCCCCTCCTCTTGCATTTTCTGGCTTTCTGGGCCATTATGCTGACCAGGACTCAAGGCCTGTGAACGTCAAAGAAGACAAGCAGGGGCTCGTCTATCAAAAAACCCTTGGTTCTTAAGAAGGATGGTCGTCCACAGCTCGGGCAGAGCAGAGCCCATTCTGAACTCTATAGCAGGATCCAAAACTCCAAGACACTTGCTGGGCACAATCGGGGGTCAGCTGCTATTGTCATCCCCTCCTCAAATTCGTTCTGCTCAAGAAAATGGGCCAACATAGAGGAAAGAGCTTAGGCACTTGCCCTGTTGTCCCCTGGAAACATTCCTCCCTCCCTCCTCTATTCCCACCTGGGCTTCTGAGGCTACAGGCCTAGATACATACCTGGGAACAATTACATACCATCTCTGGGCCTCCAGGGCCTCCTCTGTAAAATGGGGATAAGCAGGCCTCCAAGCAACATTTTCTTTTTTTTAAGATGGAGTCTCGCTCTGTTGCCCAGTCTGGAGTACGGTGGCATGATCTTGGCTCACTACCACCTCTGCCTCTTGGGATCAAGCTCTTCTGCTTGAATCGCCTCAGCCTCCCGAGTAGCTGGGATTACAGGTGCCCGCCACCACACCCGGGTAATTTTTGTATTTTTAGTAGAGATGATGTTTCACCATGTTGGCCAGGCTGGTCTCAAACTCCTGACCTCATGTGATCTGCCTGCCTTGGCCTCCCAAAGTGCTGGGATTACAGGTGTGAGCCACTGCGTCTGGCCAGAAGCGGCAGGATTAAATAAGAAGTATTAAATAAGAGGACATCTTGCAAGACAGTGTAGACACTAAGTAGTCACTCGAAAAAGTGTCACACTCCCCCACACTGCCACCACCACACACATGCACGTGCACGTATGCTTCCCCTGAATCACATAAAGGAATATCCGGTTCCTAAAAGGGAAGGAAAAGTCCACACCTCCGGTCTAAGGCAGCTGCCCACACTCACCTGAAAGATTGAATAGTCAAAGCCAGTCTTTACCCCTTGCAACTCTGCAAATTGCAAGCAAACAAGGCTGCTCATGATAGGCAGCCCTGGAGTTTGGCCAGATTCCTGAGGGAGAGAAAAAACATCACACTAAATGTCCAGGAGACAGTTCCCAGAGAGAAACTGTTCTTACTGAGGGACCCCTGCCTTGCCTCTGCTGGTCTGACCTGAGTATTTTGGCAGGAAACCCCTCTGCAATGAAGTATCCTTGACTGCAGGGACTTCAGTTCCTCACAACAGGCCTGCTAGGTGCTGAGAAGGCATCTCATCCCCATCTCACAGAAAGGGAAACTGAGGCTCAGAAAAGGTGAGCAACCAAGTGAAGTTCACAAAACAATTCAAGATCAATACTCTATCCCCCAAGACTGGGGCAGATCCACATTTTCGGAAAGTTTGATAAAGTATACTGGGTGTAGGATGGGTACAGTGGCTCATGCCTATAATCCCTGCACTTCGGGAGGCTGAGGTGGGCAGATCACCTGAGGTCAGGAGTTCAAGACCAGCCTGGCCAACATGGTGAAACCCCGTCTCTACAAAATACAAAAATCAATTGGGCGTACTGGTGCATGTCGGTAATCTCAGTTGCTCGGAAGGCTGAAGCAGAATAATCACTTGAACCCGGGAGGCGGAGGTTGCAGTGAGCCGAGATCGCGCCACTGCACTCCAGCCTGGGCGAAAGAGCGAAACTCCGCCTCAAAAAGCAAACAAACAAACAGAAAAGCATAAGCATACTGGGTATTGCAAAATAAGGTTATACCTAGCAAAAAGAGAAATAGGTTTCATTTTCATTATACAAATTACTAAAAGTCAGACAAATGTGGTATTGGACATCAGTTAAAAGAGAATTAAGAAATCTTCCTTTAGACAGTGGGGATAAGTAATCCAATAAGAATTATGTCAAAACCACTCTACTTTTTTGTGAAAAGAAGTCTTTCTTCCCTTTCGTCTCCTCTTTCCTCCCTGCCCCCTCCCCACATACACACAATTGTTCTGCAGTTGTTTCAAATGAGGGAGAGAATGAAACAACACATAATTAAAATGATGACACATTCATATTTTTCGTAATACTCTTCTCTAATTGGAGCATCATCCAACTTTATGTCCTATGTAGGTTTTGCTTTCCATGTGAAGAGAAAACAGAGATACAATCATTTTCCCAGCATCATACAGCAACTTAATATCAGAAACTTCTAGCCCACGTAATCTCTTAACACTAAAAGCCCTTGCTTTCTCCACCATTCTTCTACCTACCCTTGAGACTCACAGTGGGGCCCTGGTCAGACTCGCTTCTGGATTTTCGATATTCTTAGCAGAAAAACACGTCTGGATGTATAATTACACTGATTATATCCATATTGCATGTATATGTATATATGTGTGTATGCACACATATACATATCTGTAATATATGTTTGTATATTTAAATATGTATATAATACATATATACACATATGTAATATCTAGTTCAAAAATCTTACATCTTATACATATACCTACATATGTGTGTGTCTAAAAGACAACTCTTTGGAAATGAGGAGGAAAAAGGAAAAGAGAATGCATAAGAGGAAGTGTGTGAGGGAGGAAGAGAAGAAAAAGGAGATAGAAAAGGAAGAGGAGGAGTCAAAAGAAAAAGAGAGGGGTAGGTGAGTGAAAGAATTGCCACAAGAAGAAATAGAGAAAGTGAAGATGAAGACTTCTCTTCTCAGCAAAATAAATAGCCGTACCCACTCTGAGGCCATTAACTTGCCAGAAATTGTCAGGAGGCTCCTCGGGCCCAAGAAAGCATGTTCAGCCGGTGAGGACTCCTCGAAGCCTGCCTTGCTGAGGAGCCACAGACTCCAAGACCCTTGTTCCATGTCTGCCAGAAGGTGGAGATGACAAGGGAAGGGGTATGGGTGTAGCTGATGGAGAAGGCGTGTACTCGACCCAGGAATGCTGGACAGCTGCCTGCTCCAACCCTCCCTTCCTGAAGCTGTTCAGGGCACCCTCCAACCCAGGCACTTCATGTCCAGGTGTCCACATGTCATCAGTTTCTCCCTGGGCCTGGCCTGAGGGGCTTCTTCCCCACTCTCCTTGTGTACCTGGAGATGTAGCCTGGCACACTCATCATGTCTGTTTCCCCATCTGTAGCTCGGGCTTTGGGATAGTAAGAACACTATATTGGACTGTGTAGGCTGCTGTAAGAGAATACCATCAACTGGGTGGCTTAAACACAATAGACATTTACAGATCCAGGATCTAATTTGGGCCCACTTCCTGGTTTCTACACAACCATCTTCTTGCTGTGTCTACACATGGTGGAAGGGACAAGGGAACTCTCTGGGGTCTCTTTTAGAAGGGCACTAACCCCATTCATGAGGGCTCCAATATCATGGCCTAATCACCTGCCCAAGGCCCCATCTTCTCATACCATAACATTTGGGATTCATTTTCTACATGAATTTTTTTGGGGGAGACATAAACATTCTGTCCATAGCAAGTATCCACCACACCAGTAGTCATGAAGAGGAAATGAACGTGCAGACACAACTTGGCCCTGAGTCAGCCTCAATAGCTACCAGCCCTTGTTGTTCTTATTATTACCTGGGCTGAATCCACGTCGTCTGGTTCGCACACCTATGGCTTTGTTTTATTATGGAGCAAGGTTCCTGGGTTGTCAATCTGAAGCTGATTGTGCACTAAAGACTCCAGGTCTTACGTCTAAGGAAACCAAATATGGGATTTCTGGCATTTGCGGGCCGATGATGGGGGAGAAAGACTGTATTCACTTAGAGGACATTTACTGCAGACCTACTCTGTGCACACTCCTGTCCACATGCTCAGCAGTGCCTGTACAAATAAGGGACAAAGAGAAGCACCCAACACCCCTTCCAAAACTTTCTTCCTCTTTTCTCTTTTTAAAAAATTACTTATGTGTCTCTCTGTATCTCTAAATAAACTGTTAGTTCCTTGAGGCCAGGGGCTATGCCTTGCTCCTTTTTACTTCCCACAACATGTGGCACAGAATAGACACTTAATAAATACCTGGGGATGAGCAAGGTGGCTCAAGCCTGTAATCCCAGCACTGTGCGAGGCCAAGGTTGGAGGATCGTTTGAGGCCAGGAGTTCGACACCAGCCTGGGCAACATAGCAAGCCTTTGTCTCTAAAAAAAAAAAAAAAAAAAAAAAAAAACTGGGTGTGATGGCCCTATGGTCCTAACTACTCGGGAGGCTAAGGCAGGAGGATCTCTCGTTCTTTTTTTTTTTTTTTTGAGATGGAGATTTTGCTCTGTTGCCCAGGCTGGAGTGCAATGGCGTGATCTCGGCTCACTGCAACCTCTGCCTCTTGGATCCAAGTGATTCTCTTGCCTCAGCCTCCTGAGCAGCCAGGATTATAGGGGTCTGCCACCACACCTAGTTAATTTTTTTATTTCTTGGTACAGACGAGGTTTCACCATGTTGGCCAGGCTGGTCTCGAACTCTTGATCTCAGATGACCCACCCGCCTCAGCTTCCCAAAGTGCTGGAATTATAGGTGTGAACCACCAGGCCCAGCCAGTAGGAGGATCTCTTGAGCCCAGAAGGTTGAGGCTGCAGTGAGCCTTGATGGGGCCACTGCACTCTAGCCTGGGCCACAGACCGAGAACCCATCTGGACAGACAAATGATAGATAGATAGATAGATAGATAGATAGATAGATAGATAGATAGATCAATAGAAAGATATCTGGAAAATAAGCCAACAACAAAACAATGAGAGTCCGAGGTGCAGGTGTCTAGTGACCATCAGAAACTGTGAGCAGCATCTTAGTCAAGTGCAAAGATCTTGAACTGTGGAGGCAATCACACTGTGATCCCTGAGTTGCTGCATGACTGGGACAAGTGACTCCGGATATTTGAGTTTGTTTTCTCATCTTTCAAATAAAAATATACCCCGTAGTTGTTAGAAGGGGGAAACAAGAGAATTAGATGGTGGCACTTGAAGCATAGAAGGGCTCTATCTAGCACCCCTCTTTTCTGTGCCTTTCTCTAGATAACAACAGCACAGAGCCCAACTCCTTCAACAAACTCATGAAACTAAAAGGACACCAGGTCACCCAAGAAGTAACTAGCTTCATCCTACAAGAAATATACCCTTTCGGAATTTTACAGAAATGCTTTGGGGATATATGGTTTTAAGTCAATGGCATTTTCATAAAATAACAACAGTATTCTGGTGGTTGCTGTAAACATACATTATATCTCATTGAATCTTTGTATCAGTTCCGTGGAGTAGGTGTCCACAGAGGAGGGGACGGAGTTCTTAAACACTCACCCAAATTTGCACAGCTCATGGTGAAGGAGCCAGGATTAGAACATTCCCTTGCCTTTCTCCTCCACCCCATGGCCTCTGTCCATAATACCGAAATAACTTTTCATTTTCATCAGGGGCTGCAGTCAGAAGATGAAGGAATGAAAATGGGGCGGGGTAGGGTGTGCGGGAAAGGGGGCCAAGAATCCCTGTCCTTTCTAAAATGAGTAGAAACATTCCAATTCCATTTTTACTGTCTATTGCATTGTAAGAGCACAAAGGCCTCAGCCAAACCCCTAAATATTTAAAGAGTAACAGAACTCCAGATTAAATTAATATCCATGTTCAAACAGTAGCTGCAATGGGGCAACTGCCAAGTTATTTCTACCCTCATGAGAAAGGAAAGAAAGAAAATATTAGCCGGGACCTTCGATCTGGAGCACTGAAATCAGATCCCAACAGGGCAATTCTGTGCTGGGGAGCTTTAGCACAATCAAATCTTTTCATGTTTCAACTCAGCCTACTCCTTTCTCACTGGGCTCCTGGCTAACAGCTTCCCTCCAGCGACAATGAATTGGTACCAAAGTGATCTGGACTGTTTTGACACTAAGCATCAATTCCACAGACTCGGTTTTCATCGACAAATCAATTATTCTAGCTCATTACAAGGCCAGAGTGAGTTTTCCCATCAGAATAGAAACTTTCATTCATACTGCCTTTCATTTGCCCAGGAAGGAAAAACAAAGGAAGGCAGGAGGGAGCTATGCTCAAGTTATTAGAGAATGCCCACATGTTTTCTCCCTGGGACAGAACCCAGAGAGATGAAATGTCACTGAGCCAACTATGCAGAGTTCCAGGAGGAGGATTTAGGCTTCCTGAGAACAGCCCGATCTGTCTGCATCATCTCCATCGCAGAGCCACCAAGAGGCACCCCTGACAGAAGCTTCAGACTAACAAAGAGAGAGGAGCAGGTTGGATTGGCAGAAGGTGAAATCAAGCCACAGAGGAAAGCTGTGGGATAAAAGCTGTATTAGATTCCAGCCCTTCTCCTGCAAGGAGACAATCACCCCAATACCATAAGTAGCCCATCAGAGACAGCACCCCCTATGTACCGGGACCCAAGACAGGCACATGCATTGCGCTCCTCCCAATGCCTTCCACTGGGAGTCAGTATAAGAAGCACAGTCTAGTGCAACAAGAAACTGCTCTCCACTTATTCCCAGTCTGTGACCCCTAAGAGAGGACCCCTGGGAGAAATGACTGCGAGCAACCTCAGTGTCAAGGAAAGTTACTCTCCAGAGAAACCATTTCTTTTGTTTTGTTTTATTTTATTTTTTATTTTATTATTATTATTTTTTTTTTTTTTTTGAGACAGAGTCTCCCTCTGTCACCCAGGCTGGAGTGCAATGGTGTGATCTCAGCTCACTGCAACCTCCACCTCCCAGATGCAAGTGATTCTCCTGTCTCAGCCTCCTGCATAGCTGGGATTACAGGCGCACACCCCTACGCCCAGCTAATTTTTGTATTTTTGGTAGAGATGGGGTTTCACCATGTTGGCCAGGCTGGTCTTGAACTCCTGACCTCAGATGATCCACCCACCTCAGCCTCCCAAAGTGCTGGGATTACAGGCGTGAGCCACCGCACCCAGCCGAAACCATTTTTTTAATAGACAACATGAATCTTCTCAGTGAGGTCTTCTGCTTTATTCTGGCCAAATAAAAGCTCAGAAACAAATTTACTAAACAACTTTAATAATTGTGCAAGATTCCTAGTTGTGCATGCCTGTGTACTAACCCTGCCTTCGCTTCGTATTTCTGTTCGGCTCTTCTTTTCTTTTTGCCATGGTTTCTTCAATACACTACATTTTTAAAAAGAGCTGTCTTATCTCTTGTCTGGAAAGAAAAGAGGTATAAGGGATCAAATCAATCTTCCATTAAATAAATAAACAAAATGCAAACTTCGGTTTTATTCTCACAAAAGCCTGTTGGGACAGTGATCATTGTCCTCAAGTTTTGGCTGAGAAGATTCTGGCACAGAGAGCTTAAGTAACTTACCCAAAGTCACACAGCTAATAAGGGACATGGCCAGGAGGCTAACTCAAGTTTTTCTAAGGCCCATGCTCTTTCCACTGCCCTGTGCTGCCAGATATTACTCCCAAAAGCTTTCCCTGGCCTCTTGATCCAGGAGGTCTCAAGTCCTCAAGACCTTTCAGAGTCCAAGAGTCAAGCATAGAACTAGCCACTGCTCCCATCTTCTCCTCTTTCACCAGGACAGGACAAGAGGACACAGGTGCAGGCTCCAATTCCACGTCCCAATCCAGCCCAAGACTGGCCAGTGTTGAGCCAGCATATCAAGGGCTTGGCGCCTTCATTCTGGAGCCTGTGTGTGCTGGGAGGAAAGCCTCATGCATGTGTTTCTGATTTGCATGCATCCCGCCTGGTCTCCACAGAACCATTCCAAGTCCGAGACGCTGTGGGAGCCTTTTTTTTTTTTTTTTTTACACACACCCCCCTTCTCTTCCTATCCCTCTCTCTGACAGCTTTTCTCTTTGAATCAGAGAACTAGACTCTGCCAAGTGAAAATGTAACTCAAACCTCAAAGGGTTCAACAGCCTCTAGAAACTCGCAAGGCATGATCACCCTAGAGATGCAGTGCTCTGCTGTCAGGACTCCCGCTGGGCGCAGCTCTCTGCCTGCCAGAGGGTGGGGTGGGGGCAGGGGCGAGACTGCACTAGGATCTGGTATTTTTAGTTGATAATGATTCTAAATGGCCTTGTGCCTTCGGCCTAGAAGTAGAAGTGATTTCTCCACTTTATAGGCAAGGAAGCAAGATTCTGAGAGTTTAAGACCGTTTTATTTATTTAGTGCCTACTATGTGCTGAGTGCTATACATACGCATCTCTCCATACTCATAGTAATCCAGGAGGGGAGGTGGGAGCTTCCAAGGGGATACTATCTTCCCTTAATCACACAGCTTGTAAGAAGTGAAGTCTGGGCCCTGCGCGGTGGCTCAAGCCTGTAATCCCAGCACTTTGGGAAGCCGAGACGGGTGGATCACGAGGTCAGGAAATCGAGACCATCCTGGCTAACACGGTGAAACCCCGTCTCTACTAAAAAATACAAAAAACTAGCCGGGCGAGGTGGTGGGCGCCTGTAGTCCCAGCTACTTGGGAGGCTGAGGCAGGAGAATGGCGTGAACTCGGGAGGCGGAGCTTGCAGTGAGCTGAGATCCGGCCACTGCACTCCAGCCTGGGCAACAGAGTGAGACTCCATCTCAAAAAAAAAAGAAGTGAAGTCTGAACTCAAACCCAGGACTATGTGATTTCAAAGAATTTTTTGCCACCACGCATCAGGGCATCCAGAGAAGGTGGGAGCACTCCAAGAGCCCCTAGCAAGGAAATGGGTACACGCACTTGAAACCACTCAATATTTCCCCTGAGCATCACAAACAAGCAAAAGATTCACCAAGCCAAGCCTGTTACCTATCTACCTGCCAGGGAGGAATTGAGCATTCCCGGCAGGTGAGTTTATCTGGGAATGGCTTTCTCAAGGAGGTGAGTCCCAGGCTGGACTGCGGAGAATGGGGAGCAGCAGCCACTGGGGGCAAGCGGCTAAAGTGAGTGGTGTTTGTCTTTGAGACCCCTTTCCTGAGTCACCACCACCACTGCTGCCACCAAGACTGGCTACATCACTTCCTGGCATAATACCAAATGAAAATATGGGGCCTCTTGTTCAAAAACTATTCTATTCAGAATGGTGACAGGAGAACATTAGCCAAGCACAGAGCCCCGTGTAGCTGCTCAGGAGGATGACCGTGAAGCGGGACCTCAGTGACTCCCTCCATATCCACTTCACAGCCTAGGAGGCACCTTGTAGATCATCCAGTCCCAGAAGCCCAGAGGGACTGCACAGGACTTAGGAGCTCATAGGGGGCCTGGCAGGGACCATCACCAACATACCTGTCTCCCCATCTAGGGCTCTCTCCAAATATACCATTGCCTACCCAATCTGATCTCAAGCAGGCTTGTAAATACCTATTGATTTAATTCCATTGCAGGACAAAAAGTGATACTCATTCACAACCAAGTGCGAATAATCAGTACCAGTTTAAACTGTGACCCTCTCACAGGGATTTTCATTTTCACAGAGATCAAAGCTCTAAGCTCAAGAAATACACTTCACTTGGTGGCCCTTTAGGCATCAAAGAGTAGATGAGGAGGGGTGCTGGGGACAAAAGAGATAAGGCATTTACCTGCCCCACCCATGGGTCAGGCCAATCCCAGAGAGGCAATACATAGAGAGACCTGGTGCTAGATCTTAGGGACCCCTGCTGGCCTCTCACAGTGGCTCAAACAAGGACTTAATTTTCATCACGAGGTCTTACTCCGGCTACTGGCCACTGCACTCTCCACCACAACAAATCTCTCTCTATGCGAAGCTAGACCTCCCACAACTTTGGCTTTTCCCCCAACCTTGGTATGGAATCAATTCTTTCCCAAAACCAGAGGTGAAGAAGGAAAGGAGAGAGGAGGAGGAAATAGGATGGAGAGCAGATGGGAGGAAAGAAAGGGGTGACAGAAGAAAGGAAAAACATTCATTTTGCTTTTAATTGATTGTAAGCTTCATGAGGACGGAGACCATAGCTGACTTATTTCCCCAGAGTCTAAGGCAACAAAGGCAGTCAGTGCAATGCCTGATATACTGTAGGTGCTCAATAAATATTATGGATGAGGGAACAGATGGACTGATAGCTGGTGTGTGGATGCATGGGTGGATGCATAGGTGTACATGTAGATGGATGGACATGTGGATGGATGAGTGGATGGATGGATGGATGGATGCATGGGTGGATGGATGAATTGATAGTGAGTCCATAGGTGAATGGATGAACAGTCATATACATCAATGGGTTAATGGATGGATGGGTGGATAGATGGGTCAGGGGGTGGATGAAATGCTGGGTCCTGTGTTAGATACTTTTTGTTTATTTATGTCTTTTTATGCTTCAAACACTGCCTTGAATTCCCTTTGAACAAAGTAGAGGTTTAAACAAGTAAACTATCCCTCATTAGCTCTGTGAGTTAAGTATTGTGATTATCCTGTAATTCAGACGGGGAACCCATGACTCTGAGAGGCGAAACATCTTGTGCAGGGTCAACTCTTTTCTAGCTAGGAAGGGGCTCAGCCAGGTTCCAAATCTTGATCTGTATAATTTGACCCAAAACTCTCTCCACTGCACTAGCATGCTAAAGAGGCTGAGCATTTACCTGGGGGCATTCCACAGCATTTTCTACTTAAACTTAAGCCTGAACCTCTGAGCCCCAACATCTGCTCCACCCTCAAGGACACAGGCACACTCAGTATCTTTTCCAATAACATTCATTTACACTCCTTGATACATCACATTTCTTTTCTGGAATATTCTAACTAACACTTCTTGTCCCTCAGAGATGAGCAGACCAGGCTGGGTAAGGCAGGGCATGAAGTCTTTTTAACACAAAACCAAATCATGTAAGTAAGGGCAGTGTCCCAGTGATCTGTCAGCTCAACTTTCTGCTACTCTGATTCTGATTCTGATCTCCATACCCCAAATGCACATAAATACAAAATTATGTACACACACAGACTCCATGTGTGTACATAATTTTGCTTTTATTGATTGTAAGCTTCATGAGAACAGAGACCATAGCTGATTTATTCCCCCAGAGAACAAGTGGTCTAATTCACTGTGTTGTGGTATTCAGTGTTTTGTGCATGACAACTCTTCATAGTCCAATGCCTAGGCTCCACAGAGTCATATAAACTCTGACTCTATCTTTGTGAGCATGGTATGCAGCTTCTAAGAAGTCTCCCAAAGGTCTTGCCTCCTGAAATTTATGACCTTTTAAAATTCCCTCCCCTTGAGCATGAGTTGGATCTAGTGACTTTCTTCTAGTGAATAGAGTATGGATGTCCCTTCCAAGATTACGTTACCAAAAGATTCTGGCTTCTGCCTTGTTCGCCTCCTTTGGCTTCTTGCTTGTTCACTGTCATTGCAGGCTAGCTCCCATGTTTACGAAGCAAGGCAGCCTCAGCCACCAGCCAGTGAGGAACTGAGACTCTCAGTCCAATGGCCTGCAAGGAACTGAATCCTGCCAACAACCTCCCAAGTGAGAATGGAAGCAGATTCTTCCCCCTGAGCCTTAAAATGCCCCAGCACCCGAGACCCTGGGCCAGAGGACTCTGCTAAGCCACACCCAGAATCCTGTCCCACAGAAACTGTGAAATAATAAATGTTTGTTGCTTTAACCACTGAATTTAAGGGGGGGGGGTAATTTATTATACAAGCATAAATAACCACACCAGCAGAGATATCTAATACTAACAACTAATCTGATACCTACTGAACATTTGCTCTTTTCCAATAACTCTAAGGGAAAAGAGAGATGATCTACTCTGTACCCTCTAAATACTTTCAATCTGTGAGTCAGCTAGTAAGAAAAGATCATTATAATTCACCTAAAAAATATGGTAAAGTTGTTATTCATTGGCAGAGTAAACAAACAAGGCAAGTCACATGGCCAAACCCAAAGTTAAGGGGAAGGGAAATATATTCCCACCTCTTTGGTGGGAGGAACTGCAAAGTCACATGACAAAGAACATAGCTACAGGAAGGAATGAGGAATTAGGGCCCGAAATGCAATCTACTCTAAAGGCCTATGGCAGTTTAGAAGAACAAACAAACATACATACATTTAATTTGGCATAAAAGGGAACCTGGAAGGAAACGTATCAAAGGTAGACACTGGGTGATGGGGGATCACACATGATCCCTATTCCTTCTTTATGTTTTTTCTATCTCCCAATACCCTACAATGAGTGTGTTTTCATTTAAAGTAAGAAAAAACTGTTACTAAAACTATGAGAAGGGCCCTGGGGCATGAAAAAAGGTGGAAATTATTTCTGGCTGAGAGAGCGAGAGCACCTAAAGGCAGGTAACATGGAGCTGGCATTGAAGAATAAGTTCTTCAGCATAGAAGGAGTGTGATAAGGCCATTTTAGATCCAGAAAACAGAACAAACCCCTAACCCAGGAGTGGAACTTGCTTGAAAGCTGTTATGACAGTGAGTACACCTTAGCCAGGGGCATGGATAGGTAAGTGACTAGTAGTGGTGAACTCGCCTTGTCGAAAGCAGAGTAGGGAAGAATCAAGTATTATTCAAGGAGTCTCAAACATCAGACATAGAAGGGATTTTAGACAGCAAAACAGCCCCTTCATTTTGTTCAGTTGAACTATATGAAATTACTGATATGTGGTCATTTTTAACCTAAGAATATAGCAATTTCATATGATCCAACCTAACATCAAGGAGGAAACCAAACTTAAAGAGGGTGAGTGATTTTTGCACAGCCACAGAGAAAGTAAGTATCAAAGCCACAATATGTTCAATGCCATTTAAAGAGTAAGGAAAGGAGAATGAGTCCAATATGTTTAAGCTCCTCTATGAGTAGATCAGATAAGGGCAGGTTTGGTGAGGGATATCTTAGAACTTCAGAAATGCCAGCCTTGCAGGGTTTTACTGTGTACACACTGTCAGGCTCCTAGTAAAGAAAGCACTTAATATTCACTGTCATCCTAAATAAAGCAGGTGCCTCTAACTTTGGCTTTAAAGACATTCTGCAGACAAGCATGAGGTGAGCAAGGTTGTAGAAGTTCCTTGTAGGCAGGGAGGATATCGCATTCTTCTCTGTGGTGTCTACAGGTCATAGCACAATTCTAGGCAGGAGGCCACTGTTCAATCATGTCTGCCAAATCCAATGCCAGTTATCTCTTCAATTCCACCCTCCTAGGTGCTGGGGCTCAGCCAGCTGTCACTGCTTTATCTCCCACTGTCCCAGGTCAGAAGAAGTCTTTCTGATCTTGTTCTGTAACTTTTATTTTTGGTTAAGAAGCTTTGGTGGCAGGGGGTGGGGCCACGAGAAGTAAGGATAGGGACAATGTAGTCATCAAGGGGTCTGAAGCTCAGGGGTGGCTCCTCTGAGCCACTTTTTATATTGCATTTAGAAAACACAGGTTTTTATAAGAAAACAAGGGGCAAATCCATCCCTATCCCGGGGGGATTTGGGAGCAAGCATTAGCCTCCTAAGAGGGTTCACAAGTTTATACTTAGTCTCTCTCTTTTTCTCTCTCTCTCTGACACACACACATACACACCACACACACACACACACGCACACACCCCTTTCGTATCAAGCACCAGGTTGAGTAGGTCAGAAAGGAATGGTACCATTGTTCCCTGTTTATGCCTGCTTTTCAAGAGACTGCCCCAGAAAGTCACTTCTCTACCCTTCCCCTACCTGAAAATGAGATTAGAACTTGCCCTTGATTTTGCCCCAGGACCGGTCCAGCTCAGAATGCTCACAGCAGGGCCATTCAACAAGCACTAATCATTTCTTCCTATCTTCCCATGAGATTATAATACTCTGGGCTCTGGCTCCTGGTACAGCCTGACTGTGTTAGGCCCCGACACTCTCCAGCCACTGCGAAATACCCTGGAAAAAACAGGTCCTGGAAAAAAAAGATCTCCTTAAGGAGCTGCAGCCTCAAACTCCTATTTCACCAATGATATTGGCAGGGATGGGGGGAGGGAATATAGGGGCTGAGTCGGCCTGGGAGGAGGGGGATCTGGAAGTTGCCCTTCCTAGGTCCTCTGCACACTGCAGACCTCTGCCCTAATGTAAGCTGTGCATGGGGGGACTCCGGCCCTTGAAAATTCCTCTTCCCATTTGACAGGGCCAAGCCAGGCACCCAGCAACAACCCAGTCCCTCAGGAACCCCAACTGCAAAGCCTCCAAGCCTCTCCTGAATCAGAGCGTCTCAGCTTCACCTTCTGATTGCCCATGAAAAGGAGACTAGCCCACCTCTGAGTTACCTCCAGCCAAGCTTCAGGCTTGGGACCCACTTGCCTCTCTTTCTCTTCCCAGCTCTTGTTTCCACCAAACAGAGCTTCTCCTGAATGTGAGCTGTAGCACTAAAGCCTCAGAGGAGAGGTTGATTCTCTGATTCTTTCCAGCTGTCAGAGAGGCCAGCTAAGAATAACTGCACTCAAAATAGTACTTGGGATGATTTAGGTGTGGCTCAGCCCAGAGGCAGGTGGATGGACTAGATGACCTTTGGGAGTCTTGTACCTTCCTTGGACACCTCATTCATTCAAAAAAAAAAAAAAAAATATGCTGAACACCCACTGTGTGCCAGGCACTAGGTTATGTGCTGGGGATGCAATGTGAATAAAATACATGGAGCTCTCAGTTCAATAAGTAAACCACAGCCCCAGCTCTGCCCTCATCCCCTCCCCTGCTGTAGTCTGCTTCTGTAAGTACTGCCTCTGTGCTATAGCACTATGTTCAAACCTCTGGCCTAGCTTGTAACACCGTTTTATACTTATCCATCTCTTCAGTAGCTCCCCTACTAGATTCTGAATTCTGGAAACAAGAATCATTTCTGTATCCTCAGATCTTTGTACATTGACTGGCCCATTGTAGATGTAGAATAAAGATAAATGGGTGAATGGATAGATGGATCGATGGATAGTGGGAGGATAAATAGATGGATGGATCAAGTACTTTATGGAGATCTTGACTAGTATGAGTTTTCTTCTATTTGCTTCTTTTGTGGACTCCATTTGGTTTGGCTCCACTACACAGATTTAGGCCATATGAATATTAAATATAAGACATCTAAACTGGACATCTGAGGCAGCATAAGGATGGAAAAGGCAGTGTATGGCATACATGCTGAGGCTTCTCACTTCTACACCAGTGGCCTGATAAGTCCAGATATGCCCTCAGAGCCCTTCTTAACACAGTTCATAGGACATTTGTAGCCTACCACTGTAAGTGTTAGGTATGTTGAAGCTTGTTTGCCATCCATGAACCAGGAGATCAGATTTGGCAAGGGGAAGCAGAGGTTAGGTTCTGATAGGTCATTGAGATCAAATGACATGTTTGATGCTTCTAAAATGAAGTCTTCAATGAACAGTCCTGTGCTATTGGAACTGACACTAAGCAGTACTTACAAAATACATTGGCATTTGTATCCAGATGCTAGTTAATGATTTTTGCCCTATTTATTGATTAATGGATTGCTTACTTATTTCCACAAGAAACTCTGGAATTCCCAAAGTTCCCCATGGAATCTCAGAACTTCCAAAGCCATCCCTAGAGAGGATGAAATTCTAATTATGTCACCATCTCACTCAGAGCCCCGATGGCTCTCCATCACCTACATGACAAAGTCCCAGCTCCATAGCAGGCTATTCCCAACCCTCCATAAAATCCAAGGTACAGCCACAGTGGACTCCTTGCCAATCAGCCACTTTCTACAACGAGAACTTTGCCTTCACTTTCTCCTTCCCTAGGAATCCTGATTCCCCATCTCTTCCTAGTTTAAATATGCACATCATTGTGACAACATGGAAATGCTTCTGGCCAGGAGCGATGGCTCACGCCTGTAACCCCAGCACTTTGGGAGGCCGAGGTGGGTGGATTGCTTGAGGTCAGGAGTTCAAGACCAGCCTGGCCAACATGGTGAAACCCCATCTCTACTAAAAATACAAAAATTAGTTGGGCTTGATGCTGGCACGTGGTCCCATCTACTCAGGAGGCTAAGGCAGGAAAATCACTTGAACCTCAGGGGTTGAAGTTGCTGTGAGCGGAGATTGTGCCACTGCACTCTAGCGACAGAGCGAGACTCAATGAAAAAAGAAAAATGCTTCCGATTAATGATTCACTAAAAAAATAAACACAAGAATGTCTGCTTAACATGATAGCACATGATGTGACAAACAACAGTTATGAAGAAGCAACAGCAGAGAAAAAGCTGATAAGAAAAGCAGCCAAATGCCAACCAAACTTAAGTTGGTGGTGTGAAAATGTGAGTAATATTTCTTCTTTATTCTATTTTCTAAACGGCTTCTAATGTAGTTCTGTTGCTTTTCTATTGAGATCATTATATTCAGCCAACATCTACTACAGGATGGGAATTAAGCTATTTCTAAACCTTACACCTCTACCACAGCTCAGTCCAAATATTATTACCTCAAAGTCAGAGCTTTCCATGACTATGCTCTGACTGTGCCAAATCCATAAGACACAGGATCTTACTCCTCTGTGTCTCATAGGCCCTCATTAGTATCTATTAAAGGAGTTACCAGGCTCTGACTTAAATTATAGATGATTTTATGCATTCCTGTCTCCAGCTTTGTGATGGTATGACTTTTTTTATTAATAAATGAAAGAATGGTCACATATTTAACCTGCACTGGTGTTAGAAAATATAATATGAGGCCGGGCGCGGTGGCTCAAGCCTGTAATCCCAGCACTTTGGGAGGCCGAGACGGGCGGATCACGAGGTCAGGAGATCGAGACCATCCTGGCTAACCCGGTGAAACCCCGTCTCTACTAAAAAATACAAAAAAAAAAAAAAACTAGCCGGGCGAGGTGGTGGGCGCCTGTAGTCCCAGCTACTCGGGAGGCTGAGGCAGGAGAATGGCGTAAACCCGGGAGGCGGAGCTTGCAGTGAGCTGAGATCCAGCCACTGCACTCCAGTCTGGGCAACAGAGCAAGACTCCGTCTCAAAAAAAAAAAAAAAAAAAAGAAAATATAATATGATATAATATAAATTATTACATTCTCATAACTACTTTTTGACCCCTCTCAATAGTTTCCCCAACCTCCAAAAATTATTCCAAATCCCAGACATTATTTGTCAAGACCAAAATGTAGGGATATTCAGTGTAGAGACTGCCCAGATCTAACACATATTGGCCTTTAAAACAAGTAAAATTAACTACTTAGGTAATTAATTTGTGGGAAATATTAAAACCTACTCTTGGTTGCAAGCTGTACACTTATCTATGGAATTTAAGCATTCAGCCAGTTGGATGAAGAATTAGATGTGCCTATGATACTGACAATAATAAGAGAATGGGCCTTCACTCCCAACTGAGACTGTGCAGAATTACCCATCAGACTCACACAGGTGTGGCATAATTGGTGGAGGATTATTTGTTTGAACTTGCAAAATGGATTTCTTAAATGTTTGAGCTGGTGCTAGAAGTGTTTTCAAAGTGCCTGTATACTCGTCTTAAACACACACATTATTAAGGGATTTCATTTAACATTTAACAATTTTGTATATTAATATTGCCCTCTTTCCCCTAAATGGCCTAATCCATCTAAATCCACAGCATCAAAAGTCGTTACACAGAAAGAACAAGATGTTGCCAGAGCCACTGTGCCCCAGCATTGAATTTGCATGAGCTGAGATGATTCAGGCAGATTTATATCCTGTTATTTCCTGAACTCAGAGCAAAACTTCACAGGTTCAAGATTTTGAAAAGCATTTGTCTGAGCAATCTCACTTCATCACTTTGAAAGGGATGGTGTTTCTGCCATCTGCTTAAGCAGCAATGCCTTCATGAGAAGGTAAAAATCTCTCTCTCCTGTCTCTCTCTTTTTCTCTCTCTCTCTCTCTTTTTCTCTCCAGCTGAGTATGTGAACACTAGGGTGAATTCCAAGGCCCATGGCCACTGGGAAAAACAGGATCTTTACTCAATCTTCCTTCCCCTGGAAAATTTTCTTTTACTTCTTCCCTGGGTTCCCATGGCACGGAAAGAAAATTGCGAGAGTTTAGGCGGGCTTTGGATTCTGAAATCATTGCTTTGTTCTTCTCACTAGCAAATGACATAGAGCAAATGACATACTCAGACTAGAGTAGTGGTTTTAATCATTTTTGAGCCACACACACCTTTGAGAACTATGTGTTCTCTCACTAAAGAAAACTAGATATGTGAATATGTGCGAAGTTTTGCTTGCAAATATTGGTGGTTCTTGGGGTGAATTACTCATCCATGACTTTCTCAAGAATCTGTGAACCCCAGCTTAAATATCTCTGATCTAAATAACCAACACTTGCGTGGCTCTTTGGTTTACAAAGCATTTTCAAATCTGTCTCCCATTTGACAACTTAGTAAACTTGTCACCTCCTTCACTTTCTTACAAAAAAAAAGGATCGTCAACCCGGCTCACAAGAAATATGTTTTGACTTGCTGCTCTCAAAGATTACTTTTCATCCACCCCAATGTTAAATTGCACTGTTAAAATTTAGATTCTATTTGTTATATTTGTAAAACTACCTTGTTGCTGTTAATTTCTTTGTATTGTTTGTTTGTTTTACTATTAATGTGGAAATATCACAGGCTGCATTCAAAGGGCTGGGCTGGAATCTGGATGCTACCGTCTCCAAACATCTACAGGGAAGGTCCAGAGGAGTCAAGCTTACAAAATCTTCTAGACTGGTGGCACTGAGCAGAAGATAGAGTGAGAAGGAGTTTCAGGTAGCAGGAGTTGTTTTGTTTTATTTTTTGCCGACGGAGCCTCAATCTGTCACCCAGGCTGCAGTGCAGTGGCATGATCCCAGCTTACTGCAACATCCGCCTCCTGGGTTCAAGCAATTCTCCTGCCTCAGCCTCCCAAGTAGCTGGGATTATAGACACATGCCACCACACCCGGCTAATTTTTTGTATCTTTAGTAGAGACAGGGTTTCAGCATGTTAGCCAGGCTGGTCTCAAAGTCCCGACCTCAGGAGATCTGAACGCCTTGGCCTCCCAAAGTGCTGGGATTACAGGCGTGAGCCACCGTGCCCAGCCATGAAGTTTTATTTTAATTATTTCTTAACTGCTGAGATAATGATTTGAAGTGTCTATCCCAATGTTAGTTTCCTAACCCTCTATCTTTGAGTGGGAGGCTATGAAATTAAAGAACCCAGTTGTCTTACAAAATATTCTGAGTTATTAATAAATTATCAGAATGAAGGCATGGATGCTGTCACAGGCTAAATATAAACCTTGCCAGAATCCAAGCCTCTTACCACCTGGAAGAACCTACTGGACCACCACTTACAAATTGCCTGATATCTCTGCTCCAAGGCACCACCCCATCTTTGCTCACTGCATCCCAGCCTTCTGACCAGCTAGGCTGCTGGCTGATGTGGTCAGGGCCGGAATGACAAGTAGGAAAAGTGTGGACACCTTAAGCACCTCCTGTATCTTTGTCTCCAGCATCAGATGGAGAGGTCAGTGCCAGAGCTCACCTATACAGTACATTATTATTATTATTATTATTATTATAATACTTTAAGTTCTAGGGTACATGTGCACAACGTGCAGGTTTATTACATAGGTATACATGTGCCATGGTTTGCTGCACCCATCAACTCATCATTTACATTAGGTATTTCTCCTAATGCTATCCCTCCCCCAGCCCCTACCCCCCAACAGGCCCTGGTGTGTGAGATGTTCCCCACTCTGTATCCGTGTGTTTTCATTGTTCGACTCCCACCTATGAGTGAGAACATATGGTGTTTGGTTTTCTGTCCTTGTGTGAGTTTGCTGAGAATGATGATTTCCAGCTTCATCCATGTCCCTGCAAAGGACATGAACTCATCCTTTTTATGGCTGCATAGTACTCCATGGTGTATATGTGCCACATTTTCTTAATCCAGTCTAACATTGACGAATATTTGGGTTTGTTCCGAGTCTTTGCTATTGTGAATAGTGCTGCAATAAACATACATGTGCATGTGTCTTTATAGTAGCATGATTTATAATCCTTTGGGTATGTATCCAGTAATGGGATCACTGTGACTTAGATTAAGATGCCTCCTCTGGGAGAACTGATTAGAAAAGGTAGTCCAACTAGCCTGCCCCAACCTGGAAGGCACACGACTTGACAATCAGAAGAAGGACTGAATTTCAGACTTTGCGCTCCCCAAGACCTGGTGCTTTTGATCAGTTAATAGACTGAGTAACCCGGGAGCAATCCTCCCCTTCAGGTCACAGTTATTCTTCTTGCAGTGGACTTAGGCCTATAAGCATAGGAGTCAACAACCCCAAACAGGGAGGAGGCCAAATGGCCTCAGTCTGGGATTAGATGCAACCCTGATCTTTAGTGCTGCTGCTATTGACCATCATCGTTCATTTAGTTAACAAATACTTAATGAGCCCATTCCACATATCAGCTACATGAAGTGCATTGAGTAGGTTTTCATTCGCTTCTTATAAAATCTCAGCAAGATAGCAATTATTATTCCCATTTTATAGGGAAGTAAACTGAGGCTCAGAGAGACTATGTCATTTGCTCAAGGTCATACAGCTAATAAACGGCAGGACTGGGATGCAAACCCACTTGTGTCTGACTTCACAGTTCCTTGTGGACCCATCCTATGCCTTAGGCCAGTGGTTGTCAAACCTGGTTGTATGCTGGACTTGCCTGCAGAGCTTTTAAATCATATCCATACCTGTGCTTCTTGCAGATTTTTTTTTTTTTTTTTTTTTTTTTTTGAGACGGAATCTTGCTCTATTGCCCAGGCTGAAGTGCAGTGGTGGGATCTCAGCTCACTGCAAGCTCTGCCTTCTGGGTTCACGCCATTCTCCTGCCTCAGCCTCCCAGGTAGTTGGGACTACAGGGGCCCGCCACCACGCCCGACTAATCTTTTGTTGTTGTTGTTGTTGTTGTATTTTTAGTAGAGACGGGGTTTCACCGTGTTAGCCAGGATGGTCTCGATTTCCTGACCTGGTGATCTACCTGCCTCAGCCTCCCAAAGTGCTGGGATTACAGGCGTGAGCCACCGCACCCAGCTGAGATTTTTATTTAACTGGTTTGGGGTAGCACTGGGCATCAGGGTTTTTGTTTTTGTTATTGTTTGAAATCTTCCCTGGTAGTTCTAATGTGCATCCAGGGTTAAGAACCACAGACTTGGGTGAATTGCCATCCTAGTCACACTCAACCCATTTCCTTCCAAGTATCCAAAGAGCCAGGTGGTCAGCCAGAGTGAAATTTGATATGGCCTCAGACAAGATTCCCATTTCCAAAGTGTAACTCCACTCCCTGCTTTTCCTTTGCACCTTGAACGTTTCCAGTGTCCCCATTTTTTAATATTAAATAATACTTAATTATTCCGATGCATCTTAGTGGGTACTAGCTGCCAACCAACAACAGGAATAGAATTTGCTGTTGTTGTTGTTGTTGTTGTTGTTGTTGTTGTTGTTGTTGTTTTTGAGATGGAGTCTCACTCTGTCACCCAGGCTGGAGTACAGTGTAGTGATCTCAGCTCACTGCAACCTCCATCTCCTGGGGTCAAGTGATTCTCCTGTCTCAGCCTCTCAGTAGCTGGGATCACAGGTGCCCACCACCACGCCCAGCTAATTTTTGCTTTTTTTAGTAGAGACAGGGTTTCACCATGTTGACCAGGCTGGTCTTGAACTCCTGACCTCAAGTGATCTGCCCACCTAGGCCTCCCAAAGTGCTGGATTACAGGCGTGAGCCACCACACCTGGCCAAGAATAGAGTATTAAAAAGGTGTTTGGTGGGGCAGGAGAAATCAAGACACAGGGAAAACAATAGTAGAGGAGATAAATGAGTTTGGGGCTTCTTTGTTACTCAGCATTACTGCAGCAATAGCTGACTGACATACCACCAAACCATGTTTTAGTTAACATCTATTTAATAGCCAATTGAACAAATGTTTCAAGGAATACATTTTAGAAAGTGCTTCTCTAGAAATATCTGAGGCAAGTCCAGCATTCCCAGCTTTATGTGCCTTCCTTAGCCTTACTGTTCAGAAGACACGATCTTTGTTTAGTGTTCAATATGGGCAGCTCATCTCTCTGCACAATAATAATACAATAGTAATAATAATAATAATAATGGCAGACCTATGGTCCTGTTCGAAGCACTATACAAGTTATAACTCAACTGCTCTTCAGGGTACTTATATCTACCTTCCCTATTTTACAGATTAGGAAACGGAAGCACCGAGAGGTGAAATAACTTGCCCCGGGTTACCCAGACAGACAACCTGACACCAGAGTACATGTCCTTCATTTTGATCTCATGACGGTTTTCCTCAAGACTCCGTCTTCCTGTTTTCCCTGCCCGACTCGGGGTCATATTTCTGAGGATCACTCAAGCACTGCTTCATCCCTCTCTACCTAGCCTAGTGTAGTCAAGGCACCTTAGCAAGTGTGGGGTGAGGGGAAAAGCCCTTGTCTGATCATTACAAAGTCTAGGGTCTCACTGCAGGACGGCTACTAAGTGGCTACAAATCCTGAGCAAGCTATTTTCCTCTCTGGGTTTAAGTTTCCTTCTTTTCAAGTAAGGGTTCTACATTGAATCATCTATAAAGTTTCTGAAAAGTCCTGCAATAAATCAAACTAACTCACCAGGATTCCCTAAACTAAAAATGACCACTGTGGTAGATTGCATTATTGCTTCCAATTTTTCACCCCTCCCACCCTCTACATTCTCTGCCATGACTTTGCAGTTCCTGCCACTAGAGGTGGAGTATATTTCCCTGCTTTATTAACACTGGGGTTGGCCATGTGACTTAGTCTGGGCAATGGGATGTTAATGGACATGACCTGAGGAAAGGCTTGGAATATATTTATGCAGGTAAATTTGCCCTCTTTTCTTCCATAACCATGAGAAAACCATGCCCTGGGAGCCTGCTGATCCCAGAAGAATGAGAGACTTGTGGAGCAGAGGCATTCCATCCAGCTGCCCCACAGGCCTGTGGGCATACTTTAAAAATAGTCATAAGTATTGCTGTCAGCAACTGGGTTTGGGGCTACTTTGTTACTCCGCATTATTGCAGCAATCGCTGACTGACATACCACCAAACCACGTTTTAGTTCACATCTATTAAATGGCTGATTGAACAAATGTTCCAAGGGGCACATTTTAAGAAGTGCTCCTCTAGGAATAGCTGAGGCAAGTCCAGCATTCCCAGCTTTATTTGCCTTCCTTAGCCTCACTATTCAAAGGGCACAGCCTTTGCTTAGTGTTTAATATGGGCGGCTGATCTCCCTGCACAAACTAAAGCTCCCTGAAGGCAAGGACTTTTCAAGATCATCTTTCTATGCCCAATGCCTAGCACAGAGCCCAACATACAATAGGTGTCCAATAAATGTTAGTTAAATGAAAAAAAAAAGTGGAAGTGATGGCCCCGTCATCATTGTAAGCGTATGGGCCTCTGTTTTATCCCAGGAATGTGAACAAGATGATCTCTAAGTATCTTCCCATTTTCAATGCCTTGGAGGTAAGCAATCAACATCCCTCCTTTAATAAACCATCTGTGAAGACTGGAAGCCCAGACTGGGCCTCTGTGCCAACCTCCTCATGTCCTCTCTTGATTTCTGGTTTCATTTTATCTATTAATTCAGCCACCATTTACTCTGTTCTTATTAAGTGCTTCTGTTGTGATCATAACAAATATGCAAGACACACTGTCTGCACTGGAGAAGCTTAGAGTTGCTGCCAGTCTAATTGGCACTGAGATTTGAGGCTCAAAGTCCTTAGACAGAGACATACAGAGAAAGGTCAGTCACCCAAAGTTACGGAGCAGGAGGTGGCATGGCCAAACTCGAACCCTAGGCCTCAGAGGCCCTATTTACTGCCCTCTCCTCCTGAGTCCAGTCAGTAAACCATCCTGCCTTTGGTGGAAATCCAAGAAAGTCAGCCTGTCCTGGCATGGAGCATCTAACTAATTAAGCATCTTTCTCCCCCCTCTCAGGCAACTCTGAAGGCTCCTCAAGTAAATTTGGGGATTTCCTAGAGGGGGCCAGGCTCTTGTCACTTCAGCAATAATATCCTTTCACACCCTCTAGTGGTTAGAGAGCAACCTGACATCCTGGAGGAGTGAGGTGACTCCCCAGGGCCTATAAAGTGAGCCTGTTTTACTAAACACGGTCCTCTGGGAAAGCAATTTGGCAATAAGTATCAAAAGCCATAAACACAGTCCTACCCTTTAACCCAGTAATTCCACTTCTGGGACTCTATTCCAAGGTGATAATCCAAAAATAAAGGGAAAGTCTGTTAGCACAATGATGTTCATTGCCTCATTGTTTATAATATCTAAAATTAGTAGATATCCTAAGTGACCAAAAATAGGGAAATGGTTAAGCAAATTATGGCACCTCTACACAAAAGAGTAAGTATTACGAAGCCACTTAAAATGATGGGAAGTGGCATGGTAAAATAGCAGGGATATGAATATGGCAATTAGAGGGACCAATTTGGTTTCTATCAGCTGGTTACTGCTGACAAGCTACTTAAGCCCTCTGAGCCTCAGTTTCTTATCTGTAAAATAGGGCTAATGACATCCACCTTCAAAATGGAAAAGATTAGGTAAGAAACTGTGTACAGAGTCGCTAGCACCATACTGGGAACACAAACAGATATGTAATAAATGGAATTGTTACCATTGTTATTCCTAAGCTTTAAAATCATGTTACAACAGGAAAAATACATCTGAAACCACAGTAAGCAAAGAGAAAACAGCAAAATAGTAGGTTCACTATGCAAAACAAAGAAAGAAACATAGGAAGAAAACCTCTGAAAGATATATATCAAATGCTTACAATGGGTTTTTCTCCCCCCAGCAAAAAATTCTTAAGTAGAATGTTCTCAGAACTGAGTGTGCATTCAGATACAAAGATTAAAGACAGCATCCTAAGGAGCTTACAGTGCACTAGATGAGACAGCTAAGTCAATGGGCAGCCCAGGTGAAAGCAGGTAAAGGGGAGGTCTCAAGAAAGGTTAGCTTGAAGAAGTAGTAGCTGAGCTGGCTCTTGAAGACTGATACACTTTTCCGAACCTTCCAAGAGGGTGTCATCTTATTTTGCGGAGTTTAGTTTCCTGACACTCACCCAGCTTCCACCTACATAACACATTTGGGAATGGCTGAAGAGAAGGGTTGAGAGGAGGTTGATAAACAAAAGGTATTAGTTTTTACTGCACCTTGTACCCAACATAATCCTGCAAGATCTTCAGTCCTTCCTGTATAGGGAAGTTCCCTAAAAGAGGTATAAATAGTGATATGCCAAACCAGCAAGCAAAACACAGGAAGGAGTTGAGGTCATTTCTTTTCTCTCACTGTATTAGCTACTTTGAATTTTCCAGAGAGACTCACAAGTGTCAACCAAAGTTTTACATTATTTTGCAAGGTTTTGCTCCCCTGGCTGTTCTAAGGCTGTTCTAGCCTTAGAAACACTAAATGTGATAGATGTCACCAGTGTTTCTAAGGTCTCCAGCCTGTAATACACTAGAGTCATGAAGGCAGGAAGGAAGCAATTCTTCCTTGGCTGCCTCTCAAGAGAAAGATCATTGAAATTGCAGCCCCAATCCAAATCTCCTCTCTAGATCAAGAGGTTAAATTCATGGGGGTCTCACAAATTGCCCTCATTTTCTTCTATTCCCATTTATCTCTAGGTTTCTGGGTCTTAAGAGTAGGACTTGGATAATTTGAGGAGCTCAGAGAATTCAGATATCATTGTAACTGCCAGGCTCACTTCCTTGATAACTCATTTATTACCTTCCAAATTTCTTCTGTCCATCTCAGAGAAGTAGCTCTCTGTCCCACTTACTGTTGCTGCATAACACATCTCCCCAAGCTCCGTGGTATATATAGCTTTTTAAAAATACCAATGGTTTTGTTATGCCCAGGGATTCTCTCTAAGTCAGAAGTTTTTAAAGGACACATGGAGTAAATGACTCTTTTGCATGTCTCTAGGGCCTCAGCTGAAAAGATTCATGTTGGAGCTGACTTGAAGGCTGGTAGGTGGAATCATCTTAAAGCATATCTGGTAGGTGATGCAGGCTGTAGACTGGGACCTCAGCAGTGGACATCAGCAGGAACACCTACACATGGCCTTTCCATGTGGCTGCTTGGGCTTCCTCACATCATGGTGGCTGGATTCCAGGTGTGAGCCTTCCAAAAGAGCCAAGCCTTAAGTCACATGCCATCACTTCTGCTATAGTCACAACCCACCTATTTTATGCTGAGTCATAAGTGGTCTTTGGGCCACTGACACCATGAAGAGTGTTCTTCCCTCTTTTCACAGCTCCCACCGCCAGAGGACTCTGGAACTATTCCATGGGAACCAGGCCAGAGTATCACTAGCACTCCCGAAACTGGTTCCTAAGTCATTTACACATCAAGCTATGACATCTTCTCCCACCAAACTGTTCCCATTCCCCACATTCAGTACAAAGTCTTAGGAGGACAAGGTCATCCTTTTTTTTTTTATCACTATCTAAGAAGTCTTAATCCAAAAGCTCATTATCAGCCCCAAAATGTTAAGTCACATAAGCCTTTCCCATCAAGACAAAACAAAATGAAAAAAAACCCTAGTAGACTCACCTGGCCAGCCCTCTGGTGTATACCAGATATATGTGAATTGGCTGAAGCCCAGGCCTGCACAACTGAAGTCAAGTGAGAAGGAGTCTTTGAGGATGTGGTGACATAAAACCCTAAAGATGGCTTTAGTGCATATCACCCTGGGAATCTCAAATTGGAAAGAAGTTGTTTGACATATATAAGTAGGCCCCATTTGAAGAAAATCCAGTTGGCAATAATCCAAGCTTTTAACAACAAATTTTTTAAATGCAGGGGTGACTTCCTCACTTTCTATCAAAAATGATGCTTTTATTAAAGGAACTTCCTTGAAGGATTTAAGTGTTGGCTTATAAATTGGCAGCAACTAAGAGGCAGAAAAATATAAAACTAAGAATTGGGCTCACAGCCAATCAAGGACGAATCACAAATCAAGACAAACTTCTGAAGCTAAACACTAGCCTTATGGAAGTGGGATTTGCTTTACACACATGAGCATGCACTTTAAATGACAAACCAGGAACCCATTCATTATGCAAAGTCAAGCATTCCTATGATGTGTACCTGGCACTGCATTCCAGGCCTGCTGAGTAACATGAACAAATGCAAAGCAGCAGCAGAACAAGGACAGCATGTTTATGGAAAGTGGAGGGAATGAACATGCCTAAGGAAGAGACTGTTGTGTCAGGAAGCAGATGAACATAAAGTTGGCCAGGTAGGGTGGGACCACTTTTGCAGGCCAAGATGTTTTTCCTCCAAGAGGAGCATAATCAAAGAGGAGTTTTTGGAAGATCAATCTGGAAGGAGCACCTGAGGACAGTATTGAGACAGGGACAGCAGCTATGGAGTTTTCACAGCCATGAAACTGTGAGGGGAAGAAGGAAGAGCTGGTGGTCTCTCTCCATGAGAAAGACATAAAGGAAAATGGCACATGTATTCAGCCAGGCTCAGATTTTACTGCAAGCCTTTTCATCTTTCGAACAACGATACTTCTAAACTATTTTCTAAGAACCATCTCTTCTTGGATCCTAAGTCCCTCTTGAACTCTCTTTCCAGCTTCTAAAACTCCACATTCTTAGCAGAGGGAGTAAGGTGGGTTAAATCCAAGGTTGTTCAAGACGTAGTTGAAGATTAATGGGGACTAGTAATTATTTAAACAAACCTGTAGGTCCTTAAGTCTCCAAGAACAGAGTCATCTTTCAAACCTGGACTCTAAGGAGGCCATGTTCCAATGACAAACAATCAAATAATCAAACAATCGAGTCCTCATATTTCTTTGGGGACTACCTTCAGAGTCTTCAATATATCCATTTTAAACTCAGCTATATCGTATTTTAACAACATTGCTGTTGCTGTTTTAAGAAGTAACCACAAATAAAATCTGGTAGAGAAAGAGATCATCACTCAAGCTAGGTGATGCCCCTTTGGGTTAAAACAAACAAATAAACAGAACAGGTAGGACTTCAAAGAAATACATTGAGACAAAGTGAGTGAGAGTGTTTTCTTATCTTTTTCATCTCTGCTGTATGTGTAATGATACCTCATTCTTCATTCATATTATTTATCTGTGCCTTTGCTTACTTCATCTTGACCAATATTGCTAGTTTGTCTTACTTTAAAGTCTTTTCAAAGATCTAACTTGGAGGTACAGGACATTAAAAAGTAAAGAACAACAAAAAATGCAATTGATCTCCTTGTGCAATTGTAAACTGGCTGAGAAGAAACTTTCCAAAAAGAAGTTGTAAAAAAGGTTTTGAGGAAGGGTAGTAGTTCAGTTTGGCTAACATTAAGTGAAGACTCTCTGCAAAGATGTCATTGTTTTAATCAACAGGACTGAGATGCAGGTAAAAAGTAACCAGAGAGTCACTGCCCTCAAGGAACCTATTAACTACTGAATGGCCTCCTATGTTGGCTACATTAACAGAAATGGTATTTATTTATTAAGTGTCTAATTTATATTTTTCATTTACTCTTATTGTGACAGAGACATTAAATTCTCACTAAATAGCCATGGGCTCTCCTACCTTTCCCAGATTCCCTTGCAGTTATATTAGAACCATGTGACCATTCTGGCCAATGGGACATGGGAGGAAGTGATGTATGCAACTTCCAAACCTAGTGTTATCAGCCCCTGTGTAGTCCTCCAGCTTTCTCTTTCCATGCTGCAGTGATCACGTTATACGATGAGCTGGTATAGCTGCAAGACAGGAACAACCAAGACCCTGAGTCACCACCTGGAAGAGAGGTGCTCCAGAGATTCACTTGACTCACATGTGGATGTTGATTGATAGATATAAATCTTGATATGGTTAAACTACTGAGTTTTGGGCCTTTCTTTGTTACCACAACTGAGCTGATCTTATCCTGACATTTTTGCTAAAATTCCGAAATATCCATCATAATGATTGTCAACATAATGTAGTGGAGAGATTAGAACCTTTAGAGCAGCAACAACCTGGATGAAGGCAATGATGTTTAAAGGTGGCTTGGCTCATCAGTCACTTGCAGTTAGCAAATCTTGGAAGAGACTAATCCTCTTCCTCCTGAAAGAACAGACTTATTACTCCTGGAGACAGGGAAAGAGAAAAGATGGCCTATCTCAGTCTCCCGGTGGACAGTCTGGGAGAGTGAGACCATAGACTGCCTGAATTTTTATACAACAGGAGTGTACCCCTTCCACCCATATGCTCTAACATATCCAGGAAGGACTTTTAAGACAATTAACTTTCTTCCTTTAAAATTATTTCTTCCTTTGAAAAACAGATATAGCATGTGAATATTATTTTCTTCTTATAATATATTTATGCATATTTTAGATCAAACCAAAGAGTTGAAGGAAAGTTCCTACCACTTTCCTAGAGTAACCACACTGGGCCACCTTTCTTTATTGTTCCAGGCTGTTCTTTGCATTTATATCCATATAAAGGTACACAGTTTTGCTTTGAGTCTTCAGTATACTTTTGGTCCTGAGGCACAAATGGGCCAAACAGCAGGTACCGTTCTGCCCTGTTTTTCTTTGACTTTATGACTTGTTTCTTTTCTGACTTTTGATGTATTTCAACATGTTTGGTTAACTTAATGCCTTTTTATTGCTGTGCAGGTCTTCACAGTATGGAGGTACCATAATTTATATAATGACTTCCCCATTGGTAGACATATACAGTGTTTTGAAACTGTAATGAACATGCTTGGAATGCCTCTTTGTGTACACAAGCCAGCATTTCTCTAGGATGGATACCTGAAAAGGAACTATCTGCTTCAAAGGATTTGCACATTTTTAGTTTCAATAGAAACTGCCAAATTGCTAACAAAAGAAACCATATCAACTTATACTTGCATCAACAATATATAGGTTCTGATCTTTTTTCTGATAATAAATGTTGATGACTTATAGGTTGAAGCATTTTATATTAACAGACATGCAATATTGGCTTATTATAAGGTTGCCTCGGCACTTGCCTGATTGCAGAGAAGGATGGCCCTTTATTGCCTGCCAGTAGGTTTCACCATGGTGCTCATTAGCCACAGGCCCTGGCCCCTCTCAGGAAGACCTCTTTCAATATTGACAGGGGGGGACTTTTTGTTCCTTTAGTGAGCAGTGACCTCTAGCTCTTGTGCACTGCCTTTTTGAGAGTCACAATCCCCAGGCCAGACCACCCAGAACTGTAGGTGTAACAACAGTGGTACGTTGGGACCAGGGGAAGATGAGGGAAGAGCTCACCTTGGGGATGCCAAAAACTCAATTATCAAGATAGATATGTAGAACCAAATACAGTATTTTTGAAAATCAAAATTGATGCAAAAAATCCACGATTTTAATGCAAAATTTCAAATAGACAGGATCGGTATTAATGATTTTTTCATTGACCTCAGGCTTCAGTAGGATTCTGCAATAGTCCAGAACAGCAGACATCTGTCATTTTAAGCAGATCTGGGAGACTCATAGACAGACACACAGACACAAGCACACACACACTTCCTAAAATCCCTGCTTGCCTGTGTGACCTTCGGGAAATTGCTGAACCTCTCTGAGACTCAGTTTCATTATTTGCGAGTTGTCAAGGAGTTTTCAATAAGCATCCCCCACCACCTGTACTAGTGCTTGTGCTATTGTTAGGCACCAATGCAAACCTACTGGGTGCTGGTTCTTCTCTGATCCTTGAGCCTGGTTTGGCCTCTTACCTATTTCCTGGTGACCAAGTGACCCCTTTATAGACTCCAGATTGTTAATAGGAGGGACTGAATGTTTACTGGGCCATTTTTAAAACTACACTATGGGATTGGTACTTTCATGCATTATTTCAGTTAATCTGCATAGCAACCCTTCACATATATAGATGAGAAAACTGAAGTTCAGAGAAGTTAAATGACTTGCCCTCAGTCACAGAGCAAGCCAGTGGCTGAGCGGGACTCTAGAACCAGATCTTGTATATATAAGTATATAGTCTAATGTTTACTTATCTCTGGGCTGTGTCAGTAGAAACAAGAGAAAAGAGCCTGCTACTTCTGAATACAGACCTCAAGGGCAAATGCTCCCTCCCAACTGTGCATCCAAATTAAAAATAGCAAATTCGGTTCCTGATTCAGCCCAAGCCTACTACCTTAAGAGACGTGCTTGTTTCTCTTGCCTAAACCCCTGGATGCCCATGAATTCCTCTCCTAAAGCAGATGCCTGCTGGCCCAGCCTCTCCTCACTCCCTCCCACCTCCCCAACTGCACACCACTGACTCCACCCAGGTGACAGCCCCTTGTCCCTCCTGACATCAAGGTGGACAGTAAAACAACACAGTTCCATTTACCTTCACCCCAGCCCGCCCCCAGCTCAGTCACCCCACTCTCTGGGTCTTTCTGCCAGGCTCTCTGGGAAGCCACATGCACAAGAGAAGGCTGAGGGTGGGCCAGGCTGTGCAGAATGAGGGTTTTCAGAAGCGCTCTTGGCTCCTGCACTTAGAACCTTTGGAGACCTCTGGAGGTTCAGCAGCTACGCCCTCCTCTCTGCTTGGTCCAAGGGGGTGAAAGCCATCTGGCCATGCCAAGTTGGGCCACCATGGCGACATGGCCCCTGGGGAGGTGAGAGAGGGGACTGGCAGGAGGAATTCCCTTCCCAGAGTCACACCATGGTTAGATTCCATTCCAGGAACCTGCCCCTGCCATCCCTGTCCTGTTCCCAGCTTCACTTCCCTAATGGTCATTGAGGGGAGAATCACGGCTGGTTTTCTCTATGAATTCACAAATCACCTTGTTGTCATCACAAGGTGGGGAGGGGAAGGCTGTGGTGGGGAGGGGCCAAAATCAATAACCCCATTTTCTGTCACCTGCCCTTTCTTCACTCCCCTCACCACCCAAGGCAAGGAGCCTCGGTTCACACGAATGTCATTTGTCCAATCTGCCAGAAGATCTTAGCATCGACATGCCCTCTAGTGGATTTAGAAAAACAACAAACAACACACACACACACACACACACACACAAAGAGGCACACCTACACCAACCAATGGTCAATTAATTCTGACTGTGTCCACAAGGCCCTGATGCCAAAGCAATGCCATTCAGGGAAGCCCTTCACCCCAGCCTGAGCTGTCACATGATGGCAGAGTCCAAGGAGCACAGCTTCCGGGTCCTGACCAACAGCCTAGGGTGTTCGGGGCCAACCATTGCCATTAACCGGAATGGTACCCAGGACCTGGTTATAGTGGCCCATGCTGGACTTGGGGACCCTCCCCACTTTTCTCTCCCAAGCTTTCTGTGCCTGGAGCACCTAGAACACTCAATACTCAACTCCAGCATCTTTCTTCCATCAGCACTCCTTCCAGCCACCCCCCACCCTTTTCCTAATAGACATAAATCTTCTTTGTGCTCAGTCCTGTTTCCTCCTACCATGTGTTCCTGTGTACTGGCTTCTGGTGGTGCTCCTGTGTCTGTGGATAGCTCCCTCTTACGATCTATCTCAGGGTTTCTCACCCTCTGCATCATGGACATTTTGGTCCAAATCATTCTTTATTGCAGGGGGGCCATCCTGTATATTGTGTGATGTTTAGCTGCATCCCTGGCCTCTACTCACTTGAAGCAAGTAGCACTCTTTCATTTGTGATAACTAAAAATGTCTCCAAATGTCCCCAGGTGAGTGGGAGGGAGCAAAATCCTCCCACAGTTGACACCTACTAGCCTATCTGTAGAAGTCACTGTGGATCAGAGGTAGGATCTGAGGGTGCAGGAAGCCCCACTCCTCATCTATGTGATTAGTGTCTTTAGGGCTGTGAAGGCCTCTTAGGCTTCAGAGGGTCCTATTGAAGTGCATTTCCCCAGGCAGGGTCAATCCCAGGGGCTGCTGCATTACACCTGTCTGGCAGGATAAGGTATGGCATGTGGGGTGTGTGAGGCTGAGGATACAGAAGATGCAGGGACGGAGAGGGATGTTGGAAAGGGGGAGATGCTGAGGTTGGTGGTTACTGAGTTCCACACACTGCATCATGACTTAGCCTATCCTCTATTTCATTTCATCGTTAGAGAGTCCCAATAATCAACAACAACCTGGAGGCCTCACCGTGTGCCAGACATGATGTTAACGCCGCCTCCCCCGAGGAAGAAATGTGTGTGAACTTCATTTTACAGATGAGGAAAGTACGACTTGGGGAAGGTGGGTCACTTGCCCAAGGAGCCAACACTGAGACCCCACCTGTCCTAGGATTCTCCAAAATGTGTCATCAGAGCGCTAAATGCACTGAGGGTAGCTGTCTCTTCAGGTGTGAAATCAGGTAAGTCCTTGACCTAATTTCAGATTTTGCTTCAGTGCTGACCCAACTGAGGCACTAAACTCAGGGTAACCTAGATTAATTACATGTCTCTTGCCCAGTTACTTAGTAAATGCTTTTTGGCTGTTTCTTTCACACAGACTCGAAGAGCCCAGGACACCACCCCCACACTCACTACCCCAGCAGGGACTTCTTCATTTCACTGGCTTGTCCCAGGGTGCCCAGCCCCCCACTGCTCCATGGAGCTGATGAACCAGGCTGGGGGGAGATGCCAGGCAGGCATTCTCCCCCAGGAGAATGGGGGCAGGAGGGTAAAACCTGTCCTCCACACAGCCTGCTGCCTCTTCAGGTAGGATCCACAGGCAGCACTGCCAGAAGGTCAGGACACTGAGCCAGGTGCCAAGGGGCCTGGGGCCACAGTTGGCCGAGTGACCTTGGCCAAGTCATTCTCCTCCTGGACCTCAGCTGCCCCAGCCAGCCAGCTAAAAGCCAGGCCCCACCATCTAACTCTCCCAAAGATGTGCAGAGTAAATGGTTACGGAGCACTGCGCATACTGTCACATAGTGGAGAGAGGATGGGAGACAACTCATACAAGTTCCCTTCCCCCCATTTCACCCATCCACCCCAACTCACTCATTTCAACAAAAATCAGTCACATCAGAGCTTCCGAGAAGCCCTGCCCGGAGAAGGAGGCCAGGATTGCCAACCGAAGCAGCTGCTCCTCTGCAGGTTGGCTTTGGATGGGAACTTTCTTCCTTTTGGAACCTTGGCCAAAAACAGGTGGGGACAAGAATGGCTCTGAGTAGACCCTAGAGGGACGGCACTCACTCCCTTCAGCGTACCTATTCCACATTTAAGAAACCACACACAGGGTGTGATTTATCATCCAGTGTAACTCCAATAAAAATACACCAACTCCCAAAGAGGAGGGAGATGCGATTGTGAGGTTTCTCACCCTGCAAATCTTTTTCTTGGCTTTTCACCCACCTGCCTCTACTTGTCCCAAGAAGATGAACACCGGGATGTGGGGGTGGGTGGGGCTCAGGACAGACCCAGTGGGAAGGCTACAGGAGAAACCAAAGGCACCATCTTAGTCCATTCAGGCTGCTATAACAAAATGCCATACACTAGGATTGCTTATAAGCAACAAAAATTTCTCTCTCACAGTTCTGGAGGCTGGGAAGTCCAAGATCAAAGTGCTGGCAGATTCAGTACCTGGTGAGGGCTCATTCATTATGGAGGGCCATATTCTCACTGCACCCTTCATAGTGGAAGGGGCGAGGGGTCTTCTTAGGGCCTATTTTATAAATGCACTAATCCAATTGTAAGGTCACTAATCCCATGAGGGTGGAGCCCTTGTGGCCTAATCATCTCCCAAAGACCCCACCTACTAAACCATCATCTTGGGGTTTAGGATTTCAACATACGAATTTGGTGGGGCCGCAAACATTCAGACCGGAGCAGACACTGCTGTTGCTTAGCAGAGAGATGTGAGTATGGCGTTCAGGTTCTTCCAACTAGAGACAAAGCCCAGGGGCACTGTGGCTTCTGCATCCCTCCAAAACCACCACCCACCCAGGAGGGACCCAGCTACAGCACCTCCATGCCCACCCTTCAACTGGTGCCCAGGCAGGCTGTGGAGTTTATGGGCTCAGAGTATGAGCTCTAATGTCAGAACCACCTCAGCTTTAATCTAGGCTCCTCCACGAAACTCCCTGCGTGATCTCAGGCTTGTCATTTCATCTCCTCCCATGTCCTATGTAAGAATCCTATCACGCAAGATGCTTGGAGAATGAGATAAGATGCTTCAGGTAAAATGTAGGGCAGCTAGCACAGGGCTAAGACAGGTCATCTTCTCTTGCCAAATAGACATCCATTGAGTAAAGAGATGAGGTAGAGGGCTGAGGGGCCAGTGAGCCGCCCAACATCATACTGTAATATTCTAGAAGGAGAAAAACAGTAACTGTAAGAAATGAAGTAGGACTATCAAAAACAGGGGGAATTCATTACTCTTTTGATGCTATACTGTTAAAATATCACAAATCTCCACTCAAGAGAGACTGAAAACAATGAAAGATGAGGAGATAAGAAATGCCAGCCCAAGACAAGAACTATCATTTACAAAGCTAGATCATCCTGAACCCATTCCACCCCCTGGGCATTCTTTCTTTAACAAAATTATACAATGGGGCTATATAATATTGCAATTCTTTATATCCTTAACCCTATAAACCACTCCCCTTCCCAGCTAACACCCCCAGCCCTGCCCTTACCCCAATCTAGTATCTTCAGATCCATTCATTTATTTATCTATGTATTTATGTATGTGTTTATCTATGTTATGTTTTATTTATTTCCAGGGCTGCTTCTTTCTTTGTATACATCCTGGCAAGACACAGTTTAGTTTGAACAAACCCTGAGCTCTGAGAAATGTGGAGGTGATTCCCAAACCCAATGTCCTAAGCCTACCAAGGCTGCAAACACGGAGCCTACTTCCTCGCCTCAGCTCCCATCTCCGACACACAGAGATCCAGCCTGGGCTGGGGGCACAGAGAGACATGCCAATAAAAAAATCAGGCTGTGGCAAAGAAAGAATTAAGCCAACACTGAAATACACACACGCGCGCGTGAGCACACACACATACACATGTGTTTGGGCCACCTGGCTTCCTGCTCCCAGTGCTGCAGCCATCTGGACAGTGGGGAGAGAGAAATCCAGGAAAAGCTATTCCTGGCTGGGAGATTCTGAGAATCACACTGTAAGGCGATACCGGGGCTCAGGCTTCAGTGGCAGGAGGGGAGCCACTCCAAGACAAGGCAACATGGGGAGTGCGGAGAATGATCAGTTCCATGAGGACAGCACAGTCCCATCTCTATGAGGTACACAGGCTGTGGGGGCTGCCCATGGGAGTCAGAGTTCACTGTGCCCTCCAAAAACTCCCACCCCAATGAGAAACACATAGAGTCAAACTTTAGTGTCCTCTGCTACAAAAGTGGGGAGGGTCAATAATTTTCAAGGAACAAAAGACCCGGCAGTTTCTCCCAGCTTTGAACTGTGAGTGTGTCTTGCTCCACATAATCAAGGTGTACACAAGGATAGATCTTGTCTTAATTTCAATTTATTTTACTTTATTTAGTTTTTTTTCCAATTGAGGACTCAAGCACCCAATGCTTCGACAACAGAGGTTCAGTATCTCATTCTTGAAAACCACCCTCAACTCCAATTTGCCCTAAAATACTGAGAATTTACTCAATCCAGAGTGCCTAGTCTCCATCTAAACTTGCAAGCCAAAGACTTCTAGGATTCGGTGAGTTCACCATTACTTTTAGTTCCCACAGCCCAGTGGTGTAGTTATTGGGGATGAATCCACAGTTAGCGAGTGTCCTTGTTGGTTCAGACCCCTGCTCACATTACTATGATGCACCAAGATAATTCTTTGTAGTTCACATTCCCTCCCCAGTATTGTCTAGAGCCAATCATTGTGTTGGGAAACTTGGAACACACATGTTTCTAGCAGTGCCAGCAACAAGTCTTGCTAGACGAGCCCTCTCTGGGAACCTTGAAGCCATGTGGTGACCCTGGGCCCCGGGAAAAATGCTCTGCTTTCTTAAAATAATTTTATTTTAAGGAGTTTTCCCCCTATCTATCTGGTCACTGGAACTTGATTGGGACAGCTTCACTTTGAACTAAGGGGAACAGAGGATGGCATGTCTGTTCTTTTCCTTTTCCAAAGGCCATGGCCCCTCAGGAAATTGATGCCTTTTCCCCCAGCAATCAAATCTGCATACAGAGGAACCCCAGGTCTTACTGTCCCCTTGTCCAGAATAATGAGTGCCTACTTGCTTATATTTGTATAGATAGAAGGAGGAAATTTTCAAGTGCCTGTCCCCTAAATAGTGACGGGCTGAGCCAAGATAATTTGTAGTTAGTTTCTAGGAAGAAATTTAGACAGTCTGGCATAATTTATTTGCTTTTATCTTTCTTTATTATTATTATTTTGAGATGGGGTCTCACTCCATCACTCAGGTTGGAGTGCGGTGGCGCAATATCAGCTCACTGCAACTTCTGCTTTGAGGGCTCAAGAGATCCTCCATCCCCAGCCTCCCAAGTAGCTGGGACCACAGGTAAGCACCACCATGTCCAGCTAATTTTTTGTGTTTTTGGTAGAGAGAGGGTTTCACCTTGTTGCCTAGGCTAGTCTCAAACTCCTGACCTCAAAAGATCCACCTACGTCAGCCTCCCAAAGTGCTGGGATTACAGGCATGAGCCACCATGCTTGGCCTAGTCTGGCATAATTCCTAATGCTCCTACCTCTCCTTTAATAAAATTATACATTCGGGCTGTATAATATTGCAATTCTCTGTGTCCCTAATCCTGTAAATCATCCCCTTCCCAGTTAACTCCCCCAGCCCTGCCCTTACCCTAACCTAGTATCTTTAAACTTATCCACTTATTTATTCATGTATTGATGTGTTTTCCAAGGAGGTAAGGCCCAGGTTCCCAAGTCATAGTGACTCTCAGATCCATCCTTTTAAAACTAATTCAAATGCTACCTCCACCATTGTCCTGGAAGAAGTAATCGTGACCCACCACAAGCTCCCTCAGCAACAGTGTTAGTTTGCCGCAACAGAATTCCGCAGACCAGGTGGCTTAAACCAGGGGTCCCCAACCCCTGGGTCATGAACCAGTAGCAGTCTGTGGGAATCAGACCACACAGCTGGAGGCGAGTGGTAGGCAAGCTTCATCTGTATTTACAGCTGCTCTCCATTGCTCACATTACCGCCTGAGCTCCACCTCCTATCAGATCAGTGGTGGCACCAGCTTCTCATAGGAAACACAAACCCTATTGTGAACTGTGCATGCAAGGGATCTAGGGTGCACACTCCTTATAAGAATCTAATGCCCGATGATCTGAGGTGGAGCTGAAGCAGTAATGCTAGTGCTGGGGAGTGGCTGCAAATACAGATTACCATTAGCAGAGAGGTTTGACTGCACAGATATCATAATAAATCAATTGCTTGCAGACTCATATCAAAACTCTATCCATGAGTGGCACGTGACAATTAAGCTGCAGCATGTGGTGGCAGGCTTTACAGAGGCAAGTGAGTTGATGTACTTCAACTGTACAGCTGCAGCTGGTGCCCTAAAAAGTATGTTTAAGACAACTTCAAATTTCCATACATTCTGGATTAAAGTCAAGGCAGAGTATCCTGAGATTGCCACAAAAGTGCTGAAAAGCCTGCTTCCATTTCCAACATTCTATCTTTGTAAAGCAGCGTTTTCTGCAGTAATAGCAAACAAAATGAGATTATAAGCAACACACTTCAGGTGTCACTATCCCCCATTACCCCCAGAGGGGAACATCTAGTTGCAGGAAAACAAGTTCAGGGCTCCCACTGATTCTACATTATGGTGAGTTGTATAATTATTTCATTATATATTACAATGTAATAATAATAGAAGTAAAGTGCACCATAAATGTAATGTTCTTGAATCATCCCGAAGCCATTCCCCCAACCCCCACCTCTGGTCTGTGGAAAAATTGTCTTCCAAGAAACCGGTCCCCTGTGCCAAAAAGGCTGGGGAACCTTGGCTTAAACACCAGAAATTTATTTTCTCACAGTTCTGGAGGCTGGAAGTCAGAGATTAAGGTGACAGCAGGGTTGGTTTCTTCTGAGGTATCTCTCCTTAACTTGAAGACTGCTGTCTTCTCCCTGTATCTTCACTCTGCTCCTATCTATGTCTTAATTTCCTCTTCTGTATCACAGGCTGGAGTAGAGTGGCATAATCTTGGCTCACTGCAACCTCCACCTCCTGAGTTCACGCAATTCTTCCTACCTCAGCCTCCCAAGTAGCCAGGATTACAGGTGCCCACCAACACTGCCGGCTAATTTTTGTGTTTTCAGTAGAGATGGGCTTTCACCATGTTGGCCAGGCTGGTCTCAAACTCCTGACCTCACATGATCCACCCACCTCGCCCTCCCAAAGTGCTGAGATTGCAGGAGTGAGCCACCGTGCCTGGCCCCTAATTTCTTTTTTTTTTTTTTTTTTTTTTTTTTTTTTGAGGCAGAGTCTCGCTCTGTTGCCCAGGCTGGAGTGCAGTGACCGGATCCCAGCTCACTGCAAGCTCCTCCTCCCGGGTTTACGCCATTCTCCTGCCTCAGCCTCCCGAGTAGCTGGGACTACAGGCGCCCGCCACCAGGCCTGGCTAATTTTTTGTATGGTTTTTAGTAGAGACGGGGTTTCACCGTGTTAGCCAGGATGGTCTCGATCTCCTGACCTTGTGATCCGCCCATCTCGGCCTCCCAAAGTGCTGGGATTACAGACTTGAGCCACCGCACCCGGCCTTAATTTCTTCTTCTTATAAGGACCCCATTCAGATTGCATTAGGGCCCACGCATATGATCTCATTTTACCTTAATTACCATTTTAAAGGCCCTGTCTCCAAATACAGTCACATTGTAAGTTCCTGCGAGTAGGACTTCCTCCTGTGAATTTGGTGAGAGACATAATTCTGCCTGTAACTGCAATCTATCCATCGCTCACTAGAATGAAAATCCAGGAGGACAGGGGTTTGTGCCCAGCACATGGTAGGGGCTCAGTAACTACTTTTTTAAATGAATGCATCTCTGGGGGGGTTCTTATTACTTTGTACCTTGTAATGTAGGCATAACCTCCACTATCTGCAAGATGCTTTCATTCAGGGCTTTTGTGAGGCCACAGACCGTAGTACTGGACTTTGATCAGATGAACTAGGAGAAGATGCCCTTGTAAAAAGAAAACCTGGACTCAACTTCCCTCCTTTGCTGGTTCCTGGCTATATGCCTCTGAGCCGTTCACTCCATCCCTCCAAGCCTCAGCTTCCCTTCTGTGAACCTGACATAACAATGCCTGCCTCACAGGCTTCTTCAGAGCTCTGGCTGAGATCACTGTGTGAATGTCTTCTGTAAACTCTAAAGTGCTCTTACAAATGCTACCCGTCATTCTCAGGCATTTTGTAGCAGATGCTTTTTCAGTTACTGTGGTTACATAATAAAACACCCCCAAAACTTAGTGTCTTAAAACAATAATAACATTTATTTTACTCAGAAACTGTAATTGGGAAGGACTTGGTGAGGCAGATCATCTCTGTTCTACTCAGCACCCCCTGAGGCAGTTCCAAGACTGGGGACTAGAAGTGTAGGAAAATATACTCACAGGTCAGGCAGTTGACGCTGGACGTCAGCTAAGATCTTAGTGGACCCATTGGCCACAACACCCACATGTGGTCTCTCCATCTGGCCTGGGCTTCCTCACAACATGGAGACTGGATTCCAAGATGGAGACCACCGAGAACAAGCCAGGGAGAGTCATCCTGCCTTTTATGACCTGGCCTTGCAGCATCACTTCCACAGTGTGCTATTAATTAAGCAATCACAAAGGTTCAAGGGTAGAGAAAATAGGCTCAGCCTTTGGATGGGAAGTGGCAAGGTTCTGGAAGAATATGTGGGCCTGAAAATATCGCTGTGGCCATTTTTGGAGAAGACCATTTCCCATAATACTTGATACATTTTCTGAACAAATGAACCTTTCCTCACTGCTTTTCAGCATTATTCAAGCCTCTCTCTAGAAGACTTTCATTGCACAGCCTCATGCTGTCGATCTTCTCTGGCTTCCTCATTCAAAATGTACCAGTCTCCATCCCAATCTATCATAGTCCTGCCTTTTGCAAGAGAAGAGTTGGTATAACAGATTAATAGATAAACCAATTTCTAACATAGTACTAGCTTAGCTAGAGAGCTCTTCTTAGGCTGTACAAAAACGGCTAGGCACAGGTGGCTTAGGCCAAGCATGGTGACTCCTACCTGTAATCCCTGCACTTCGGGAGCCTGAGGTGGGAGGATCACTTGAGGCCACAAGTTTGAGATCAGACTGGGTAACATAGCAAGACCCTGTATCGACCAAACAAACAAACAAACAAAAAAACCTGGGCATGGTGGCATGCAGGTATAATCCCAACTACTCAAAAAAAAAAAGAAAGAAAGAGAGAAAGAGAGAAAGAAAGAAAGAAGAAAGAAAGAAAGAAAGAAAGAAAGAAAGAAAGAAAGAAAGAAAGAAAGAAAGAAAGAAAGAAAGAAAGAAAGAGAGAGAGAGAGAGGGAGGGAGGGAGGGAGGGAAGGAAGAAGGGAAGAAAGAAGAAAGAGAGAGAGAAAGGAAGGAAGGAAGGAAGGAAGGAAGGAAGGAAGGAAGGAAGGAAGGAAGGGAGGAAAGAAGGAAAGAAAGAGAAAGGCTGCCCCTCTTATACCACTAATAGATCCAGAAGGTCAACCCTTGGGAACTTCAGACAGAGGAATGAACCAAATTGGGAGGGAGGAGGAAGGCAGAGTGGGTGACTGCCGAGCTCCTCACACCCTTCAGCCTCGCATCCCAGGCAGCCACCTGGCACATGCAAAGGTGAACCTCTTGCTCCCTACCCATCCACTCGTCCCTGCACTCTGCCCCCTGTCACTTTCCTCTGTTTAACCTCCAGACTTAGAAGGGTAATCTTCCAGCCTGTTAGTTGATTATGAACTTGGTGTCCTCAGCCCATACTTCTTCACCCCGCTGTGGTTCCAGAGACTGGTAGGGGGACCTAGGCAATCTGCCTAGCTGACAAAGGCCACTTAATGGTCAAATACTCAACAAGTCATCTAGTTCACTGCAGGGATCATCTGAAGAACATTAACCCTCTTTCCCCAAACCATGTTGTTTTTCACACATCCCTTCTGATTCATCTGAATTTGTTCTCTGACTCATTAGGTCTGTGTTGTCCTTAATTACATCCTGCAACAATAATGAAATATCAGCCTCAGGCTCTTCATTTTTTTATTATGTTCCTGCTGGTCATGAGGTTCCAGCTTATACCACCGTGCTCAAGGGGCAGCCACTGGAAAAGTCCACTTCCTGTTCTCTCTCTTCCTGTCACACACACATGCACTTGTGCATACACTCACATGCTCCCTCACAGGCACACAAGTGCATACACACACTCCCTCGCATGCACACACTTCCTCGCATGAACATACAAGTGCACACTCACACAATCCCTCACACAAGCACACAAGTGCATACACTCACACACTCACTCGCACATGCACACAAGCGCATATGCGCACACACTCCGTAACGCACACACAAACGCATACACTCACACACTTCCGCACACACACACAAGTCATACACTCACACACTCCCTCACACACACACACAAGCACATACACTCACACACACTCCCTCACACACACACAAGCCATACACTCACACACACTCCCTCACACACACACACAAGCGCATACATTCACACACTCCCTCACATGCCCACACAAGCACATACACTCACACGCTCCCTCACACATGTACACAAGTGCATACACTCACACGCTCCCTCGCATGCACACACAAGTGCACACTCACACACTCCCTCACACAAGCACACAAGTGCATACACTCACACACTCGCACGCACACAAGCGCATATGCACACACACTCCGTCACGGGCACACAAGCGCATACACTCACATTCTCCCTCGCACGCGCGCACAAGCGCATACACTCACACGCTCCCTTAGTTGACTTCTCACTGCCTCAAGGTAAAGCCCAAACTCCTTAACCTGACTTATGAAGGGCTCTGAGATCTTGTGCTGCGGGTATCTCCAGCTTCATCTCTTGCCACTCTTCTTTCACATTAAGACAGGCTGAGCTTCTTTTGGCTCCTTAAATGGTCTGTGTTCTCTCTTACCTTATTCATACAATTCCCTCCAACCAGAGTATTCTTCCCCTTTCTCTTCAATATTCAACTCTCGGTTTGGAAGGCACCTTCCAGGAAAGCCTTTCTTGACCTTTCAGTGACATTGGTTATTGACTTTATGTTCTCTTTATGCCCTGCACCTTCCTCTCGTAACTCTCAGCACACACTACTGTAATTACTTGATATATGGTTATTTGCCTTCTTCCCCCGCCCCCACCACTGTAAGTTTGGCAAGGGGAGAACTGTGGCTATGTCTGTCCTGTTTGTCACTGTATCCCCTGAGAACAGCATCAAGCGTGGCACACAGAGAATGTTTGGATGAATGAGACTGGAGGAGATACATCACTCCTAATCAGAATCACTGGCTGTCTTAGTACGTTTGGGCTTCTCTAACAAAATATCTAAGACTGGGTAATTTATAAGGAACAGAAATGTATTTCTCACAGTTCTGGGAGCTGGGAAGTCCAAGACCAAGATACCAGCGGGTTTGGTGTCTGGTAAGGGTCATGGGTCATGGTCTACACTTCCGAGATGGTGCCTTGAATGTTTTAGCCTCTGAGGCAAGGCAGAAGAGTGGAAGAGCGAAGAGGGGGTGAGAGAGAGCAAGTGGACTAAACTCATCCTTTTTTTTTTTTTTTTTTAATTTATTTAATTTTTTTTTTATTATACTTTAAGTTCTAGGGTACATGTGCATAACGTGCAGGTTACATATGTATACATGTGCCATGTTGGTGTGCTGCACCCATCAACTCGTCAGCACCCATCAATTCATCATTTATATCAGGTATAACTCCCCAATGCAATCCCTCCCCCCTCCCCCCTCCCCATGATAGGCCCCAGTGTGTGATGTTCCCCTTCCCGAGTCCAAGTGAGCTCATTGTTCAGTTCCCACCTATGAGTGAGAACATGCGGTGTTTGGTTTTCTCTTCTTGTGATAGTTTGCTAAGAATGATGGTTTCCAGCTGCATCCATGTCCCTACAAAGGACGCAAACTCATCCTTTTTTATGGCTGCATAGTATTCCATGGTGTATATGTGCCACATTTTCTTAATCCAGTCTGTCACTGATGGACATTTGGGTTGATTCCAAGTCTTTGCTACTGTGAATAGTGCCGCAATAAACATACGTGTGCATGTGTCTTTGTAGTAGCATAATTTATAATCCTTTGGGTATATACCCAGTAGTGGGATGGCTGGGTCATATGGTACATCTAGTTCTAGATCCTTGAGGAATCGCCATACTGTTTTCCATAATGGTTGAACTAGTTTACAATCCCAACTCATCCTTTTAGAAGGAGCCCACTCCCACAATAATGGAACCCCTTCCTGCAATAATGGCATTAATCCATTCATGACAGGAGAGTCCTCATGGCCAAAGCACCTCTCCTTAGGCTCCAACCCTCAGCATTGTTGCACTGGGGATTAAGTTTCCAAAGCATGCTTTATGGGGGACATATTCATAGCTGTGACTTATCTCCTCTGAACATCATCAGCACAGTTAAGTAAAGCTCAAAAAAGTCCTAGGTGCTACCAATCAAAGCAAAGGAACCGACGGCGGGAAAAGAAAGAGCAATCTGGGGAGAAGACGGAGGGTGGTGAAGAAAGAAGTGAAACAGGGTAAAGGCTGTGCACAGGGCACCCCGCTTCTCACACTGGAGTCCATGTGGCCCCAGGGTACATGCCAATATGCTTGGGAGTAATTAAAGCCACAGAATAAACAGGACACATCTTAGAGGGTCTGTTCTGACAATATGTCATTTAAAAATGATTTTTAGGTTATTATAAAGTCAGATTTTAAAACCCACATTAATTTTTAAGGAAATAAATAAGACTTCAAAGATACTTCCTGTGTTTGTGGTAAGGTCTTTGCTCTACCCCTCTCCCTCATCCCCATCCAGGGGTGATCCATGTACCAAAATCTTGTCTTCTGGTTTTGGGGGTTCGAGAAGCCCTGCAATGAGGCCCGGGCCTCCTCACTATTGGATGGTAAGGAAGATGCAGCATGCAAAGAGAGAGCCAGGGAAAGCCATATTGCCTTTTCTGACCTGGCCCCACAGGATCACTTTCACTGTGTTCTATTAATCTCTAAGGCCCTTTTCATACCTTGAAGGCCAGATGTTTGCAAAAGACAGAATTAGGAGAGACCATTTTACTTTCAGATGTTATGTCACATTCCTTGACAATTCTAAGGCCTAAGTGTACCCATTTGAAGGCTGGATGTAATGACAATCCTTTTGTGAAAAGCTCATGCTAAGCCTCAACCTTGCCAGGATGCTAGTTGCTAACACGTATATATCCTAGATGCCAGGTATATGATACGGATTATCTCCTTTAATACTCAACAGTAAGCCCCTGATTCTTACAAATAAGAACAAACTGAGGTTTAGAGAAGTTAAGTAACTTGCTGAAGGTCACACAGTGACTAAGTGTTAACATAGGGTTTCAGTCCCAGAAAATGGCCCAAGGACCTGTACTTCTTAACCACAAAATCTACTGACAGGGAATTTTGGGGACACTTGTTGGGGACATTTCTTTATGTGTAATTGCCTGGGGTTTTCACCACCACCACACCCACAGTAACCCATCCATCCTGGAGCAACCCAGAGAAATTACCAGAAAATCTGATCTTTTCCTCCAAGCTCTGAAAGAAGGAAAATGAGACAGTCTTAAAAATCTTTGGCTTAGTGGGTAAACTGATATATGCACCCTTCATTTTTCTCACAAGTCATTGCAGATCACAAGTACATTCAGGAACCACATGTCCCAGGTGACAAAGGAAAAGTGGGAGATCTTTCTCCGTATTTGCAGTAATATCATGGGGTACAACAGACTGCATCAAGAGCAAAAACTGTAATCTTCCTCTGCCCAGAGTCAGGCGGTTCTAACTTTCTCCTCTTCTTGTTGTTCCTGTTCTTGTTCTTGTTCTTGTTCTTGTTCTTGTTCTTGTTCTTGTTCTCGTCCTCCTTCTCCTTCTCATTCTTGTTCTCCTTCTCCTCCTCCTCTTCCTCTTCTTCTTCTTCCTCTTCTTCTTCTTCCTCTTCTTCCTTCTTTCTCTCTCTCTCTCTCTCCTCGCCATGGGATTAAGTTCTAGCCACCCCTAATGGTAACCAGCTCTTTTGATTCCTTGGTAGTTAATCATATCTCGCATACAGTAGGTACTTAACAATATTTAATATCCAATATTTCTTGGCTATAAAATGAAAGAATTCAATCTGAGAGACTCCTGCCAACTAGATCAACAAGCTACCTCCAGTCCAGAGAGGAGAAATAATTTGCTCATAGTTGTGAAGCAAGTCACTCTAAGAGCTCAAGGTTGAATCCAGCTTTCCTGGATCTTTGCACTACCATGCACTGCCTCATGGCAGGTATAGCTAGGAGACCGACATGAGACATCGCAGCTTCCAAGTCTGTTGATGAGTCAGGGCATAAAACAACCCAATTCCTCTTCAGTCTTCAGGATGCAGCTCAGCAGCTCCTGCACTAGGAAGCCCCCTCTGGCCACCCCAGCAGGTTGGTCACTCCTTCTCGGTGTCCCCATCATTATGACATGGATCTCCATCACAGCAGCTACTACAGGACATTACATCTTCTTGCTTATCTGCCTCACCGTCTGAACTTTGAGTTCCTTAAGGGAAAGGAACCACATATTTTGAGGTTTTCCCTTCTTAGTTATCTTCATCATTTAGCACAGGACCTGGCACTCGGTAGGTGCAGAGTGTTTGTAGAATGAATTACTATGTAATTATGAAGCTAGATTGTGCAGTATAATTTATATATGTTACAAGAATTACAGGACTCTTGGTGCCCTTATGAACTACTCTTTACTTCTGAAACCATCAGGAAATCGTCCCTTTAACATTTAATTGCAGAGAATCTTTAAAGGTGTGCAAAAAAGGCATCAAGGAAACCAAAAAATAATACTTGCTAACATTTATTGAGTGTTTACTGCAAACTAGGTATCTTTCATGCATTATCTCATTTAATGCTCACATCAGTCCTCTGAGGAAAACATTATTATCAGCCTCAACTTATGACTAAAGTAACCAGGACTTCCAGAGATAAAAGTGTATTGCCCAAGCTCATTCAGCAACAAAAGATGATGTTAGGGTATGAATCCAGATAACCCGACCTTGGAGTTGGTGCTCTCAACACTCCTAATCCCTATCTATCCTTGAGAAATTTATAATTAGATGCTGCAAATAAAATGCAAGTGTGTGAAAGTTCTTGTTTATCTGTTATCTGTCTCATTCTCTGGTCTGTGGGTTTGTACAGGGGAGAGACCACATCTTTCTCAACTTTGTTCCCTTCACACTCAGCATTGTGGCTAGTATACCATAGATGTTGAATAAATATTAGAAGTCTATGTGGTTGAATCCCTGTCCCCAAAGGAGAGAGAAATTAAGTCAGACGAAGTGAGGACTGCTCATGACTTGCAGCCAGCACGTCAATCAGTAAAGCCTCTGATGAGATGTGTATACGCTGGGGAGTTGGTTTGGGTTACGAGAACCCCCACAATATGCTGCCCTCACTAACCACAGCCAGAAGGTTTTCAAGCAAAACACAGATAGTGCCTGCCTCATCTGTGCCAACTTCCCTGCTTAATCCATGCTTATCTCTTTAAACCCCTTCCCTTTGCAGAAAAGAAACTGAGGTTGAAAGGCACGAGATGACATGATCAAAGTCAGAGAGACAGAGGCAGAACCTGAGCACAGAGCTTTTCACCCCCAGTCCTCTGCTCCTCATCCCCTCTGTAGTTATGCATACAGTTTTTACGGATGCATGCACTGCTTCTTCATTCCTTTCTTCTCATGTTGACTCATTCATCGGAAGCCCAAGACTGGACCAATTGTAGACCCTAGAGGTGGAAGTCAGGGCAGTTCAGGTCTTTATGCTGACAATCTCAACTGCGGTAATAGAAAAACACTTATCCTGTTCTTGCCCAAAGATAGCTATGAATCAGGCTTTCTAGCCAGTCTGCCACCCAGTGGTTTACGTCCTGGTGCTGCCACAGAGTGGCTTTCTGGATCTGGTTAACAGAGAAGAACCTCTCTTCTGAGAGTCTTCAGAGAAAGCGGCCAAGTTTGTCCTATCCCAGCATTTGGGGTTCAGTATAGGTCTGGTGGCTGCATGTGTGTTATTCCAACACAATTTTCCAAACAGGCCACCTCTCCATGCTTGAACCCTGGATAAGACAATTCCAGAGCCCCTTCGGGGCTACCACTAGGGCCGTCTCAAACTGAATCACTCCCTTGTTTAGGACCCCACTGTAGCTAGTGCATGAGCATTCTTAGGCTTACACATTGCAACTTAGCAGGGTACTTGTCAGTTTTTCCCAGATAGCTCTCTCCTCACTTTACCCTTAAGCATAAATTCTTTAGGGTCAGGCATCAATTTTAATCATCTTTATGGCCCTAGCACATAGCACAGTGCCAGTATCACAGGTGCTCAATAAATGATCAATGAACTAAATTTCAATTACTCAGCTAAATAAGAGCCAAGACGGTAGAAAGTACTTTCTTCGCATGTAATAAGGCAAGGACTTATTGAATCTGGCACTTCGAAGGGCATCGGGACCTAAAGTGAAACTACGCAGTTAAGTCTAAGAGGAGGAAGTCAAACAAGTGAATGGACAAATACACAACACAGAGCAGGGGTATCTAGCCCAACTGGGGAGGTGGAAACGTGGATTAAAGCATTTATTCTACCTTTAGAAGTTATTGCACCTCTGCTTTTTACTAGTCATGGAACAGGTCACTCTGACTCATCTATTCTCTCCCTCCTCCTCAACCTGATCAATAGCATCCAGTTGCAGGTGGACTACCTGGGTGTGGAGGTGAAGCCAGGAAATGCAGCTCCTCCTCATCCAATGAAACAGGCCCCGTCAATAACCAGCATAAGACCTGACACCCAGGAATATTTGTTTGTACAATCAGTCTGGGGCTCAACCCCGCAAGTGTGCCTGGAATAATGCCCTAGCTTAGTAGTCTGCCCATCCCCAGGACAGATGCCTAAGGATGGGCAGTCTGTGTTTTGCACAAAGATACCTGGTGGGAAGGTTAAGCAGGGGTAGAAATCCAAACTGCGTTTTAATTGACAAGCCATGTGCCGGGCTCAAGACTATATCAGCCCAAGAAAGGCACTAGGAGCCTGGCCAAGCTCTGCCCTTATTTCCAGAGGGGCCACCTTGTACTTAAAGATACCCCGTAGGCTGGCAGAGGCCCTGTCTGTGCCACAGCAAAGCAGCTGGTTGGCTGGGGGTGGGATAGAAGGCAACAGCATAAAGCAGACAATGGCACCCTCCCAAGCTGGAGAGCTTGGTAGGAGGCCTGAGTGAGGCATTCACGCCAAAGGGACTGAGCTGCTATGTTCAAAACCGGACTGAGCTGCGCTGTGTGCGCACTGAGGGCAGCGGCGGGGGGATTCAGCTCCACCTCAGATCTTTCTTACCATCCACACCTCACTTTTAGCTCTGAGCTAAAAACACCGCCTCTAGCCTGGGACAAACCTGAACCTGACCCACACCATACCCGCCCCCCGCCCAAGTCTCTGGCTACCTTCTCCTTTCTAAAAAATAACCCCCCAGGAAGCGCTCCACGTGCTGCTGGTGCGAGCGCCGGCGCGGCGCACTAAATCATTGCTGGCGTCCACATTTCAAAGCGGAGCCGGAGGAGTGCCGGTGATTTCTGGGTGCCACACCGATCACTCCCAAGCTCTGATCTATGGATTGTTTTGATTTCCTCCTTTGAACTCTTCCCATCCCGCTCCAGCGGCAGACAGAGATACTGAATTAAGCGACAGACAAGTTGGAGACAATGAGCGCCGGGGGCCCCCTCCCTCCCCCCATTCCCCTCCCCTCTCCTCCCCGAAATTTGCAGACATCTGCTAGCTGGAGCCCAGCGCTGGAGTCATAAAGAAGAACTGGCAGGAGAGTGATGTACAGCCCTGGGCCCTCCCGAGTGACTGGCGTTAACCTCCAACGGAGAGACGCTCACCCCGTTTACGACGGAGCCCTTTGTTTTACACCACTCAGCAGAGGTGCCTTGGCCGTACTGAAGATTTAACCAAATTATAATGAATGATCCTCAGCAGCGCTGTGCCCCTAATTAGAACAAGTCGCACAGACATATTGTCTCCCTGATTTCCTCTGTTCCATTTCTCGCACTCTCTTTCTCTGCTCGGGACACATGGGCCCCATTAAACATTCTAGTATTTAATGTGGTTCCTTTAAATTACTTCTCAAGTTTTCGAGTTCCATTTAGAATTGGATTTTACTCTTTGGACTGTGTTTTTGATTTGGGGCTTTGTACGTTTCATAACCGCTCTTTTTCTCCACCTAGTGGAGACTTTGGACACCACTTAGTAGTACACGCGGCTGCAGGACTGGCAGCCAAGCCTCTGCTGATTGGAAGGTGGTCCACTGGGACCCTCCATTCCTGGAGACTGCTTTTGCACTTCTCCTGGAGGAGAAGGAAGAACTTGATGCAAACATAGGCTGACATTGTCGATTTTATGACCCGCGGTCTGATCACCTCATCCCCATCACAATTCAAGGGGTATCATAATTTATACTTTTGTTATAAGAGGGAAAAACACTTTCCTTGGTCCATCCTGGAGGTCAGTGTAAAAAGAATATGTATTTGAATTCACTTAAGATGATCATGGGCCTCAACTCTGCAGAATCCACGTTCTGGAGAAAAGGAGTTTTCCCCTTTATCAAAGCAAATGTGAAGACTTACACTTTTTAGAGAGGTTGGCAACAAAGACAGAAATCAAAAGCATGCACCAGGCAGCCCACTAAGCTGAAACTCTGTCTTTTTCTTGATAACTTGTATGTATAAGTTTTACCCTGGATGTCTGGATTTATAAGCACTAGATAGACACACCCACAGCCAGATAGGGATCTAGAGGGAGAGCACTGAAGAGATTCCAGGAGAAGATAGCATCGACCACAGCCGCTGGCTGGGTCTGTGTAATGACAGATTCCACACCCTTCCTGCGTTCATAAACAGCAACTAAGAGTTCCTTAGATTAGGAATATTCTGGGGGAAGCCTCTGAGTTGGAAGGGTTTTTTAGGTACTCTGGTTCCCCCTACTCCCATCACCCTATGCCAGGAAGCTCTCTAATATATGCTGACAGATGTCCACGTGGTCTCTGAAGACGAGACACCTCAACCCCCAAGACAGCCTGGGGCATCTCAGAGTTCCTCCAAGGCATAAGGTGGAGCCGGAAAGGCAGAAACCCTGAGAATCCATTTGTGCAATCTTGGGAAAGGCATTCAACCTCTGTGATATCTCACTCATTGAACAAGTATTTACCAGGTAATGGTCTAGGTGCAGAAGATACAGTAGGATGCAATTTCTTGATCGTTCCAATTACCTCTATGTATAGCATGGAAATAATAGCTTACCTTACAAATGGGCCCATGCTTTTGACACTTGTAAGTGATATACAACTGACACTATTTCTCTTGATTATAATGATCAGAAAGGTTGTCTTTATATGTAGGAATGTGTATTCCCTGTATCTTGCACCCTTTGGCTGTAATTCTACCTCAGCTTCTTCCTCAATGACATGCATCTCGCTCACAAATCCTGTTTGCATTTCCAGGCAGAATGTTCTCTGATCCTTCAGCCTCCCCTCGCACCACATAATTTCTTGAACTTTCTTCATCTTAAGCAGCCTATCTCTGAGCACACTCTGATTCATCAATGCCGTTCTCAAAATCTGATGCCCAAAATTGAATATGATACTCCAGATGTCATCTGACTAAAAATATAATGAGACCACTCCTTCCCATGAGTACTGCGTTTCTCTGAATACTTCTGTCCCTTGTTGCGCCGGATTGTTAGCAATCATATCACACTCTTGGCTTAGTCTGAGCTGGTGGTCATTGAAAAGCCTCGGATATTTTTCACGTGATTTCCTGCCAAGGCAACGAGCCCTCCTCTGGTTTCTTTTGCCACTTGTTTTTTGCATGTAAATGCCAGACTTTCCATTCAGGCTTGTTCAGTTGTATCTTATTGTTTTTGACCCAACATTCCAACCTGTCAGGACCACTCTGGGCCCTCATTCTGTCACCTCTGGTATTAACTCTCCCTCTCAGATGTGTGACATCTACACCTTTGATCAGTTTGCCTCCTGAGTTTTCATCTAATGATATATCAGACAGGATCAAGGTTAGAGCTGCTGGCACTTTGTAAGAAACCTCCTTGAAGGTTGATATCCATTGTCATGAGTTGGATCTGGCCACCTTCGAGAAGCAAGGAGCAGGACTCTATGCACACCCACTCCTATGACTTCCTTTGACTTCCCTCTGATCCCGCCTTCCTCTTCCTCCCTCCTGAAATCCATCTCTTTGTCTGCTTCCTCCTCTCTAAGTCTTCTCCATTCTCCTTCTACCCCTATCTTCTCACTTCTACCCCTATCCTGTGTCCACTTGATCCACTCTGCTTAACCCTTGGTCCCCGGGTGACAGATCCGGGCTTTGCTGGCACTAGTCCTGCCCATTTCTAGACTGTCTCACCCAGAGTGTCAGACTTCCATTCCCAGCCAAGCCCTTGGCCCAGGCCAATGTGTGACTTCTCTCCCTACCACCCTGATGGGGCTCAGCACATGGTCTGTGACATCCATTCAATACTCAACACTCTGGATTCAGCTGTTGAGACAGCTGCAAATACACAAAACCACTGCTCTCATCCAACCCACATTTCACCATCTTAGCCACAAGGAAACCATGAGAGAAACTGTTAACCCTAAGCTGAAATCAAGACCTGCAATGTTTATGGCGTACACCTGATTCACAAGCATAGTAACTTTATCAAAAAAGGAAATGAGGTTACTTTGGAATAACTTGTGCTCAGTGAAGTCATGTTGCTTTCAACTGACCACTGCATTCCTTCCTAAATGCTCACTCACCATCTGCTTTCTAATGCATCCTGCTTCTCTGTTGTTACCTACCTCAAATCTACTTGTCTGGAGTTTCCAGAAACAATTTCTTTTATTTTTATGAAAATCAGGATAATCTCTGACCAGTTCCTGATTCTGGCACCACCTTCTATTCTCCACAATTACTTAAAAGTTACTGACAGTGGCTCCCCAGCCCCACCGGAAAGTTCTTTCCACACCTCGAGATGTGAGTCATCAGGCCAGTTCCTGAGACCCAATTAAATCAGCTTCTTGCCCTCTTCCTATCTGAGCTCCTCAGCTTTCTTGAGCTCTGAGCCAGCCAGGACACCTTGGGCTGCAAAGAGGAGAAACCCTAGGCTCAACTGGCTTAAAGTATAAGGAAAATTGATTATCTTATAAAATGAGAGGGGCTAGGAAGAGGGGCTTCAAGATGGATTACTTCGGTAGGTGGATTTCATCTCCAAGGACACTTATCTACCCTTTTGTTCCATCATCCTCAGGTAGTCAGTTGTCAATTGATTTCTCTCATGATCTCAAAACAGTTTTTACAGTTCCACCTATGCCATGCAAATACAACAATGTCCAGCAATAAAATGACTTCTGGTTTCGTGTATCTTCTACTTAGAAGCAAGGACACATTTTCAGAAACCCTGGCAGGCAGACCATTCCCCTATCTCATTGGTCAGATGTAAGTCTCATGCCCATCCTTAAGTCAATCCATGATGCGGAGAATGGAACCACAGTGATCTTCTTGGACCACTGCATCTCAGACATAGTGGAGGAATGCTGACACATTAAAAAATCAGGCCCGACCAGACGCGGTGGCTCACGCCTGTAATTCCAGCACTTTGGGAGGCCAAGGCGGATGGATCATCTGAGGTCAGGAGCTTGAGACCTGCCTGGCCAACATGGTGAAACCCCATCTCTACTAAAAATACAAAAACTAGCTGGGTGTGGTAGAGTGTGCCTGTAATCCCAGCTACTGAGGAGGCGGAGGCAGGAGAATCACTTGAACCCAGAAAGCAGAGGTTGCAGTGAGCCAAGATCATGCCACTGCACTCCAGCCTGGGCAATAGAGTGCGACTCCATCTCAAAAAAAAAAAAAAAAAAAATCAGGCCCAAGACTGGGCATGGTGGCTCACGCCTGTAATCCCAGCACTTTGGGAGGCCAAGGCGGGTGGATCACCTGAGGTCAGGAGTTCAAGATTAGCCTGGCCAACTTAGTGAAACCCCGTCTCTACTAAAAATACAAAAATCAGCCAGGCATGGTGGCAGGTGCCTGTAATCCCAGCTACTCAGGAGACTGAGGCAGGAGAATCGCTTGAACCTGGGAGGTGGAGTTTGCAGTGAGCCAAGATTGCAGCTTTGCACTCCAGCCTGGGCAACAAGAGTGAAACGTTGTATCCAAAAAGAAAAAAAAAAAAAAAAAAGGCCAATAAAACAGGGAGGAAATAACCACTGAGTGAGCCATCCCTGTCTCTCTACAGACTTTGAATCTCAATTTTGTACATTGTTTGTTCTTCCCTTTCTGGTTTGACGTCCTTGATAGAAAAATAACATTTTCAGCTTTTTTTTTTTTACTTTCTCTGTCTTTTTATCTAACAATATCTCCTTTTGCCCAAGCAATGGGTCTGTGCTTACTCTGTTTTTTGCTAACTAAACAAAGCCCCAAAGATTTTAATTGTCCTCAAAATGTCTTCCTCTTTAAATCTGATTTTGTGCTGAATCATCCTTGTTGTAACCATTTCCAAAGGCCCCCCCTACTCTTTGTTCATCATCCTCAGGACCCCACAGTTCCTATGTCCTTTTAAAGTCAGAACTCACCATAGAGCAACCTGCATGGCTCAAGTGTGGCTTTAGTCACCTGCTCCATCCCTCATTGGGATCAGCTCTGACCATAGTTTTATAATGCCTTTTCTAAACACATCCTATCTTCCTTTACGAGGTCGTTGGCTGTAGAGCCAGTCTTCTCTGTGAACACTTAGAACATGTTATGATGGATACATTATCTTGTTCCAGGGATCGTATTTCCTTTGTGGAACTGCTCCTCCCACACCCTCCCTAACCCAAACTCCATCTCTGGGTGAAAGAGTGACTCAGGCTGGCTCAGTCATAGTATGCCATTGACCTTGCAATAGTGACTAGAACAGAGGGTGGCATGAGACCTAGCCATGTCATTAGGGATCTGGTTTGAGTTGAAAAATAGAAATTGAAGGAGATACAGGGTAGCTAAAGTGAGAAGATATAAATCTGAAAGTATTTGCAGTTGCCTTTCCCACTTGTCAGCAGATGTCAATACATGGAACCAAGGGATGAGGCAACAGAGATCAAAGTAGTCCTTGGGGCCAGGTGTGATGGCTCACACCTGTAATCCCAGCACTTTGAGAGACTGAAGTAGGAGGATCACTTGAGGTCAGGAGTTTGAGACAAGCCTGGGAAACGTAGCAAGACCTCATCTCTAAAAAAGAAAAAGAAAAGAAATTAGCCAGATATGGTGATGCGCACCTGTAGTCCCAGCTACTCCAGAGGCTGGGCAGGTGGAGTGCTTGTGCCCAGGTGTCCAGGCTACAGTGAGCTATGATCACAACTCTGCACTCCAGCCTGGGCTCCAGAGCAAGCTCCTGTCTGAAAAAAAAAAAAAAAAAAAACCGTAGCCCTCAATGCCTTATTGTTGGAGCTCCTGATCACAGCAGTGCCTGAAGCCAATCACCCATGGGCTTTCCATGACTAGGGCCAACTTACTCCCCTCCTTTGCAGGCTATTGAAAGCACCCTGACTAATACGTCTCCCTTCCCAATGTCCAGGCACATGTTTACCTGGGGCCATGGTCCTCCTTCTTCAATGTCACAACCTCCAATAGGACTGGAATAGTTTTTCCTTCCCAGGGTTCCCATGACTTCCATGGGAACAGTCAGTTCATCCCTGGATGTACAAAATGCATGTGGATAGTTCTCTTTCCTTCTTCTTTGTCTCAGAGAGGATGTCATCTTCCTTGCAAGGTGAAAACACTTTGCCAAAGATTCAGCTTTTAAGATAATAAGACCCCCACAGTCAGCAAATGACTGGAAAGCTGACAGTCTCTATTATTTCTTCACCTTGCATCTGTGCTAGAGAATCAGACCTTTGTAAAAAAAAAAAAAAAAAAAAAAAACTCATCTATATCTTCTGTTATTCCAGGTGGGCACATATGCAGGGTCTGGATTCCCACTCCATTCTCTTTCAAGGTGACTTTGGACAAATGGCCTGACCTTTATAATCCTTAGTTTCCTCACCTATAATATGAGAATATTAATAATCTGTGTCTTTTAAGATTGTAGTGAAAATGAAATGATGTATTGCATGCCATATGCTTCAACGGTGCCTACCTGTAAAAGAAACCTCAATAAACATTAGCACAGATTATTATTTTTTCCCTTATCACCCAAATTCTCTACTCTGTTCACCCTTAAGTTAATTTTCACACTCCTCATATATACTAGTGCTCTCCTCCCTACCTTTATTAGAACTCTCTTTTATTTTATTTTATATATATACATATTTTGAGACAGAGTCTTGCTCTGCTGCCCAGGTTGGAGTGCAGTGGCACAAACATGGCTCACTACAGCCTCGACCTCCTGGGCTCAAGTGATCCTCCTGCCTCAGCTTCTTGTGTAGCTAGGACCAAAGGTGCACCACCATGCCAAGTCATTTATTTTGTTTTTTGTAGAAACAGGGTCTCACTTTGTTGCCCAGACTGGCTGCCTTTTAAACCATCCTCTCCTTCCATTGCCAGATGAGCATGATCCCAGCACAAGTCCAATTCTCTGAAATCATACTTGATCTTCATGTTACATGTCAAGTTTGCCTTGTGCAGACTCCTGAACACCTCTGTTTCCCTGTTACTTTTGCTGGAGAACCTGGTTCAGAGGTTTTGCTATGTCTCATGCCTTCGGCTTATGGATCATCTCTATATCTTGTTTACACTTTCTCTTACTTCATCACATTGACCCACGTTTAAAGCCAAGTTCTTATCCTTACTTTCTGTGCAAAAACACTCTTGCAAGCCATTTCTAAGCACAGCAGAAAAACAACTCCAAATGAACATGAAGCGTCCTCATTTCAAAAGTCCTTCATCTACCCTGCCATAATGTTGTGCTTTGTCCTCTACCTTCTGCTCTCATCGCCACTCTCTCCCACTTGCTGCAAATTCTTGTTTTTTATTAACATACAGAGGTTTCAGCTGATTCTTTTTTTTCCCCCTTGAAGCATGCTAGATTATTTCTACTGCGTCCTACCTTCAATCTCACATTGCTTTTCAAGGGATTTTCCTAATCAAAACAGTTCCTTTCTTAAGAGGACTTTTGGTGCAAGATGTAAGAATGTTTTCATTCATTCATATCATTCATACCATTTATCTTAGCTTTTTTTCTTCCTCAGTTTAAAGAGTTTTGATCAGGTAGGCAAGTTTCCTCTCACATATATTGTTGTTTTTATAACAGGCACTCCTGTTACCATAAGCATGGTCCCAGATACCAAATACTATTTTATTTCTTTTTTTGTTTTTAAAGAGCTCTGATTCCCCCTAGTTGAAAGCCCCAATTTGAGGAGAGAAATAGGGATGAATATGCCTTCAAGTTGTTCTGTTTTTTATCTACAGTATCAAAACATCCAAATAGTCGTGGTCGTGTAGACCTCTGCTCACTGCACCAGTGACTTCGGGGAACTCAGCAAAAGCAGGTAGCGACTGGTAGGTCTTCAAGATGACTCTTGGCAGGTTCTTCATCACGCCTGGTGCACACATTAAAGACAGAATACTTTCCAATGAAGTCGCGGCAGCTCTACTCACACAAAATTCCACATCGCCTCTTAGGAGGACAGTGCTCATTCCTGTAATACATCTGTCCCTCTCTGGAGCAAGTGGGTTCCTTCCACTAGCTTATGCCCATTAGCATGATGGTGGGTAAGTCTTGGGTTGAGATTTCTTCCGAACATCTAGAACTACCCTCTTTAATACTATGCCCCATGTAACAGGCCTGAGTAGAGAGGCAATCTGAGGACAAACTGAGGGTGTAATCAAATTTCACCATGGTACAGAGAAAAGTTATGTCGAGATCCAAAAAATTGCACCAAAAGTGGGCCACAAGGTCAGTAATGATTGTATTCATTCACAGAGGGTACCCAGGGTCATTCCAGAAGGGGGTCATTGGACTAGGAAATAAATCAGGAATCTTGGCCGGGTGCAGTGACTCACACCTGTCATCCACTTTGGAGTCCAACGCAGAAGGATGGCTTGAGCCCAGGAGTTCAAGACCAGCCTAAGCAACATAATGAGACCCTGTCTCTACAACAAATTTTTTAAAATTAACCAGGTGTTGTGGCACATGCCTGTGGCCCAAGCTACTTGGACCTGAGGCTGAGATAGAGCATTGCTTGGGCCCAGGAGGTCGAAGCTGCAATGAGCCATAATCACACCACTGCACACCACTGCACCCAGTGTGGGCAACAGAGTAAGACACTGTCTCAAAAAAGAAGAGGAAGAGGAGGAGGAGGAGGAGGAGGAAGGAGGAGGAGGAGGAGGAGGAAGGAGGAGAAGAGGAAGAAGAAGAAGAAGAAGAAGAAGAAGAAGAAGAAGAAGAAGAAGA
>NC_045449.1:37484522-37489513 GCF_002776525.5 Piliocolobus tephrosceles | reverse complement strand
GAAGAAGAAGAAGAAGAAGAAGAAGAAGAAGAAGAAGAAGAAGAAGAAGAAGAGGAAGGAGAAGAAGAAGGAGGAGAAGGAGAAGGAAGATAAGGAGGAGGAAGAGGTGAAGGAGGAGGTGGAGGAAAAAGAGGAAGAGGAAGAGGAAAAAGGAAAAGAAAAGCAAAGATCAGAAATCTTAAGTATGAAGCAGAAGGCCACAAAAGAAATGAGGACCTAAAGATTGATACAAATGCAGGAAGTCACTATAAATATTGAGAAGTCCAGATTATCTTATTACACCTTTTGTTTGCTGCCAGAGTGGATTCTAGTTGACCAGTTGGGGGCATCATGGCTTCTCTACCCAAGAAATGTACCCCAAAGCCCCTTTCAGCCAAGGGACTGTGGGCCTACCCAGTGCATGTTTAGGGCAGATTCTGCTTCTTTTTCTCCCCTAGGCACACTCTTACACTATCCTGATTCTTGACCTTTTTAGCAAAGTCCCAGCTAGTGCCTAAGCTGTGTCTGTAGCTAGGACTCAAACACATATCCAGGGTGCTCTAGGGTCCTACCTGGAATTTACTTATTCACATCTGAAGAAATAACTCACCCGACAAGAACAGGAAGTTGGACAGAGGAGCAGGGCCTAAACAAATCCTTATGCTCAGAGGAAGTGTGGCTCTGACTATAGAATAGCATCTGCCTCTTGGATTTGTCTCCTGGCCAGCCTCCCTCATAGGCTCATGCCTAGATTCTAGGAAATGATAGGCTTTGAATAAAAAATTTTAAAAAATTATATTGCTGAAATTCTGCATGAAAGCAGGGCTCTTGTCACAAAGCATTAAAAAAAAAAAATCAGTCTCCCTCTCCTTCCCCTTGTAATCCAGCTCACAGCAGTATTTTGTATACCCAGAGAGATGAGTCAATGGATGTCAATGGTAGGCAGCCTCAAGACGGATCCCAGTGATCCCGTATCTCCTGATAATCATACCCTTGAGTAGTCCCCTCTCACACTGTATCAGGGTTAGTCTTTGTGACCAATGGGATGTAGCAGAAGTTAAGATTTGTCATTTCCAAAACCAAAAGGCACTGAAGCTTCATATTTGCTCTCTCTGAACCACTCACTCTGGGGAAAGTCAGCTGCCATGTTAAAAGGACACATTTGAAACTCCATAAAGAAGTCCATGTGGTGAGAAACTGAGGCCTCCTGCCAGTAGCCCTTGAGGAACTGAGGCCACTAGCCAACAGCCATGTGAATGAGCCATTGTAGAAGTGGTTCCTCCAGGCCTGGCCAACATCTTGACTACAATCTCGTGAGAGACCCTGAGCCAGAACCCTCCTGTTAAGCTATTTTTGGATTCCTTGGCCCTTAACTGATGAGATTAAAATGTTGGTTTGGGGGTGGGGGGGCAATTTGTTATGCATCAATAGATACAGATTTTGGTACCAGAAGTGAGGTGCTGTCAAAAGTAATATCTAGAAATGTAAGCGTGGCTTTAGAATCAAGCAATAAGCAGAAGATAGAAGGATATTGAGGACAGTGTTAGCGAAGTCCTGAAGAGTTTCAACAAAACTGCTGGTGGATGCATGATGATCTTTGAGGTGGCTTCAGATAACAGCATAAAGAAAATTGAGGAAAAACTTTCTGGAAAGTAGAAGAAAGGAGGATCCTTGTTGTATTGTGGCAAAAAGTTTAGCAAAACTGTCACCTGTACGTAATGAACTAGATCCAGCTAAAGAGATTACTAAGCTGTATGTTCAAGGTGCCACCTGGTTTCTTGCTGCTTATAGTAAAATGTGAGGGGAGACAGATAAGCTAAAAGAAGGACTGCTACACATGGAGGTGCCAGGACTTGATAGTCTTAAAATTGATCAACCTCCCAAGACGGCAATCAAAGCTAAAATTAAGAAATGGCTTCCTGGGCGGGCACGGTGGCTCATGCTTATAATCCCAGCACTTTGGGAGGCCGAGGTGGGTGGATCACTTGAGGTCAGGAGTTTGAGACCAGCCTGCCCAATATGGCGAAACCCTGTCTCTACTAAAAATACAAAACTTAGCCAGGCGTGGTGGCAGGAGCCTGTAATCCCAGCTACCTGGGATACTGAGGCAGGAGAATGGCTTGAACCCTGGAGGCGGAGGTTGCAGTGAGCCAAGATCATGCTATTGCACTCTAGCCTGGGCAACAAGAGCAAGACTCCATCTCAAAAAAAAAAAAAAAAAAAAAAAAAAAAAGGCTTCCTAAAGTGGTAATATATTGAGGGAAAAAAATAAATAGAAAGAAATGGCTTCCATCCATGATCACTTTCAGGACTCTGCAGAAAAAAATAGTCAGAAGATGAAGCCAAGAGGGTGGCAGTTAAAGCCCTTTAAGACCTCAGAAAGCTCTAATAGTACTCTAATATTTCAGTGTACTATTCAATCAGACAAAACACCTCTAAAAAACTTGTGTATGCCTCACAGATACTCTCAAATAATAAAGATCCTAAGAAGCTTAATGTCCCTCAGTTATTTTAGCAGAAGACCATGAGTTTATCTCAAAGAGATTTCTAGGTATGACTTTTGTTCAGTGGAATGACTCCAGTATGGTTCAGAAGAGACTCACAAACTTTTTTAAAAAATTATATTTGCAGAAACACCACTGACTTAGACAGTAACATTACAAAATGTAAAACAACCTTTGAACCTTCCTCCCCCAACGCCACAAATAAAACCTGGTGTGAAATAAGCTGAGAAAACTATACAGCTGTAGACAAGACTACTTCTCATGCAAAAGGAAAAGTGACTCACAGGGCAAACTAAGACCCCAGATGGCAAGGCAAACAGTCATGAAAAATTATTTCTGGTCAGGAGTAAACCAAGTCTTAATCAGAGAATTTCCAACATTTTTCTAATTGTATTTCAGACATTCTATGGACTAATGACTTTTATGCCTCACATTTCCCACATTTTTGAACATAAATGTCTGTAGTGATTATCCTATGCCCATTCCATCATTACATTTTGAGTGTGTGTGTTCACAGGTCTTCCATAAAGAACTGAATTGAAGGAATTACACCTGAGGCACCTCATCAGCTTGTAAATTAGATGAAAAATGTTGCGATTCACTCTGATACTGTGATGAAATGATTTGGAGGTCCTTGGGAGGTGGGTGAGTGTATTTTGCATGTGGGAGGAATGTAACTCATTAGTGGACAGAGGGTGGATGGTGCTTTTTTTTTTTTTTTTTTTTTTTTTGAGACAGTCTTACTCTGTCACCCAGGCTGGAGTGCAGTGACGCGATCTTGGCTCACTTCAAGTTCTGCCTCCCGGATTTATGCCATTCTTCTGCCTCAGCCTCCTGCGTAGCTGGGACTACAGGTGCCTGCCACCACGCTCGGCTATAATTTTTTCTATTTTTTAGTAGAGACGGGGTTTCACCATGTTAGCCAGGATGGTCTCGATCTCCTGACCTCGTGATCTACCCGCCTCGGCCTTCCATAGTGCTGGGATCACAGGGGTGAGCCACTGCGCCCGATCGATGGTACTTGTTTTTAGATGTCCACAGACTGTTTGTACACCTCCCTCCAAGTACACAGTGGTACATAGTAGACAAGTACATAGTAGACATAGTAGTACAAGGTAGACAAGTACATAGTAGACACAGTAGCAAGTACATAGTAGACATAGTAGCAAGTACATAGCAGACACCCTGCTGAGGGCTGTCAGCTGTCCCTACAGCAGAGTGGAGGTAACGTAGTCCAGTAGTTAAGAACATGGGTGTTGTAATCAAGCAGAACTGGGTGAGAATCAGGTTCTGACAGTCCTTAGCCCTGAGAGCCTAGGCAAGTGACTTCCTTTCTCTGTGCCTCCATTTTCACATCCATAAAAGGGATAATCCTCACCTTTTCAGGATTATTGTGAGGATTCAATAAAATATTGTATTTAAATTACTTGGAGTAGGGCCAGGCATGGTGGCTTATGCCTGTAATCCTAGAACTTTGAGAGGCTGAGGCGGGCAGATCACTGGAGGCCAGGAGTTTGAGACCAGGCTGGCCAATGTGGCGAAACTCCATCTCTACTAAAAAAAAAAAAAAAAAAAAAAAAAATTAGCCAGTTGTGGTGGCATGCACCGGTAATCCCAATTACTTGGGAGGCTGAGGCACAAGAATCACTTAAACCCGGGAGGCAGAGGTTGCAGTGAGCCGAGATCGTGCCACTGCACTACAGCCTGAGCAACAGAACGAGACTCCATCTCAAAAAAAAGAAAACAATTACTTGGAGTAGGCTCTGACACACAGTAAATGCTCAGTAAATAGAAGATATCATTAATATATGGCAGCATGAAGTTTTAGAAAGAACAATGGAGCCAGATTGAGGTTCCTCCACGTGAGGTTATAATGAGGATCAGATAAGATCAAGGAGTGCGACGTGCCCAGCACATACAAAGCAGTTCGTAACTGTTCACTTCCTTAGTGTCCATTCTCGCTAACAATGCTGTGGTTCATGCACACAGGTTGCACCTAACAAACTCCTTCCATATTTCCAGGTTCTCAAACTACACGGAAACAAACAGCATAGATAATACTCTGCTCCTGGTTCCACGTATGTCTATGCCATTTCTGTGTTAAATAGAACCACAAAGACACACTATAACCCAATAATGATAGAAAAGAGGCCAGGCACCATGGTTTACACCTGTAAGTCCAGCACTTTGGGAGGCTGAGGTGAGCGGATCAGCCGAGATCAGGAGTTTGAGACCAGCCTGGCCCACATAGTGAAACCCCGTCCCTACCAAAAATGCAAAAAATTAGCCAGGCGCGGTGGCACGCACTTGTAGTCCCAGCTACTTAGGAGGCTGAGGCAGGAGAATCGCTTGAACCCAGGAAGCAGAAGTTGCAGTGAGCCAAGATCACGCCACTGCACTACAGTCTGTGCAACAGAGTGAAACCCTGTGGAAAGAGAGAAAGAGAGAAAGAGAGAAAGAGAGGAAGGAAGGAAGGAAGGAAGGAAGGAAGGAAGGAAGGAAGGAAGG
>NC_045449.1:37477068-37484512 GCF_002776525.5 Piliocolobus tephrosceles | reverse complement strand
AGGAAGGAAGGAAGGAAGGAAGGAAGGAAGGAAGGAAGGAAGGAAGGAAGGAAGGAGCCTAGAGGCCATCTAGTCCAACACACCCCTACCCACCCATTACACAGAGGAGAAAGCTGAGGTCCTAAAGGAGTAAAGGATGTGAGAAAGTCCCACATCTAGTGAGTGGCCATGTCAGGTCAGCCTTGACCTCTGCCTCTCAACTCCCAGCCTTGTGCTCTTTCCTTTCTAGCAGTAGAGTGCTGAACTTGCTGTTTGCCCATGGATTTGAGGTCGGGGCAGGGGAATAGACATTGAGAAAATTATTGCTTTAATTAACATAGACACAGAGGAGGCATGGGCTGGGCAGGTGTTGTGGCAGGGGGAGTTCAGAAGGGATTTCCAGGGCACTGACTGTGCCAGGCTCCAAGTTCCAGATGCTCTTTGTCATAGGGGCCTGCCCACATGACATCCACCACTATGGCACAGGCTGGAGAACATGCCCTGCCTGACCAACATTTTCGGGGCTGGAAGATGAGAAGAATCTTCCTGGAGAGAGGCTGGATTTTATGCCTAGCTATACTGGGGATTTACGAGGAAATTAACTTGAAAGGTAAGGTGGTGTACCAGAAAGTTCGTCAGACAAAAATTCAGTTCAAGCTTTGGTTCTGCTCCTGTCTTACTGTGTGACCTTGAATCTCTCCCTTAACCTCTCAGAGCCTCAGTTTCCTCAGTTATATTAAGAATCACAATACCTGCTATTCCATCTACTCACAATTGTTGGAAAACTCTAATCTAACTCGCTAATTCGATAGATTAGGAGCTCACAAATCCATTTGCATAAAATCCTGGACATGGGTGAGATAATAATAAAAGGTGGTTTGCACATCCTGGTGTCTAGGAATTAACGTGCATGAAATTACCCAACCACACACTGCTTCCTGAGTCCAGAGGCTGGAGAGATTTCAACAGCCTCCATTTCCGGGCAAATGGGATTCTTGAAGGCAAAGGGAAAAGTGTTCTCAATTCCTTTGTCAAGAGACTTACATCAACAGATGCCCCAGATGGAGACACCCAGGATGCGGAATGGAAGAGTGCCCACAAGGAATAGGGGCCCAGGGAGCCCGCAGAGCTCCGAGTCCTGGTCCTGCACATGGAGCTCCGGAGAGAGGCCAGGAGGGAGGCTGGGATCCAGGGCAGGAACATGTGGAGGAGGAAAGGCGAATTGGCCAGCTCTGGGGAGACATCCCAGACATCCGGAACCCATTGCTCAAGCAGGGCACTGGGCTCCAGAGTCATGCTGAGCGGAAGATGGTGGAGTTTTGTTTTATTTTTGGATTTTGCCAAATCAAAAGAATTCGAGAAATTGCGGGAGGTGTTGTGTTGAAATGCAGACCCTGCCAGGGTTGGCACAGGCCTGTTTATAAGTAATTCAGTCTGAGGCAGGGAGGAGCTGCAAGCGTGCACACACGCACACTCACACACACTCACACACACATACTGCCTGCACAGGCCAGTGGCCACAGGAGGCCTGATCTTCCCTTGTTGGCTCCTGAGGGGGTGGCCAACACACATGGGCTCCAGGTCAATATTCACTGAGTGCCTACAACGCACCAGGCAAGTCAGAAGCTCAGGGATGATGTGGGGAGGAGAGGCGGCCCCTCCCTTCACAGTACTGACATTCCGCAGGGCCATACAATGGTAGGGGATGCAGGTCCCCCCTTTTTATCTGAGCCTAAGTAGAGAAAAGTAGGCGATGGGCTAGGGAAGGAGAGCAAAGCGTAAGGAGACATGTAGTAGACACTGGTGGCTCCCCACCTGTCACCCAACCATACTTTCTGCTTTTGCTCTTGCTCAGGTAGCAGTCAAGGATCCCTTGATCCTGGGGAGAGGAGACACCTTCCCAGTCTTAGGGGATGCATCATAACAGGTCCAAAACAATCGTGGTCACCTCATTACCTTTGGTAAGTAACTGGCCTGAGGGTCTACACATGTGACCCGGTTTTAGTTAAAGAGCTATAAGAATTCTCCCGGGAGAGCTGAGCTCTTTTGCCCTTCCCCTTTCTTCTTACTAGAACATGGACCTAAGGGTCAGAGGTGTCAAATCCATTTGAAAACCAAGAGGCAAAATGTCAACAAGCTAAGATGGCAGGACTAAGAGAAAGAGCCTGCATGTTTGACAGCACCAAGTCATTGTACCAGAGCTGGACTGCCTGCCTTCAGACACTCATCAGGTGAGACCAAATATCAATATATATTTATATTATATTTATTAAATAAATATCTATTTATATTTATAAATGATATATATATTTTTGTCTCATCTGATGAGTGTCTGAAGGCAGGCAGTCCAGCTCTGGCTCAGTGTGTCAAACACACAGGTTGTTTCTCTTAGTTCTGATATAGATAGATAGATAGATAGATAGATAGATAGATAGATAGATAGAAAATGCCCTATTTGTTGAAGCTGTTTTTAACTGGGTTTTTCCATTACTTACAGCTGAGAACATTCCTAAAGCATCTGAGAGAGGATGTTACTAGTATCATCATGAGAAAGCCATGTTGCAGGACATAAATAGGCCCCCACTCCAAGGAGAGCCATTGGAAAGAGCCAGAAAACGAAGAGCTCAACCACACTGTTTTTTGTTTGTTTGTTTTTTGAGACGGAGTTTCACTCTTGTTGCCCAGGCTGGAATGCAATAACGCGATCTCAGCTCACCGCAACCTCCGCCTCCCAGGTTCAAGCGATTCTCCTGCCTCAGCCTCCCAAGTAGCTGGGATTACAGGCATGTGCCACCATGCCCGGCTAATTTTGTATTTTTAACAGAGACGGGGTTTCTCCATGTTAGTCAGGCTGGTCTCGAACTCCCAACCTCAGGTGATCCGCCCGCCTCGGCCTCCCAAAGTGCTGGGATTACAGACATGAGCCACCACACCCGGCCAACCACACTTCTTTTTTAAACAAAGTGGTCTCCTGGGTGATCCGTTCTCTATTAGTTGCTAAAGGTACGTATGGTGCTAAGGGTATGTATACCACCCCTTCCCACTGGAGGGACTTTAGCACCAAAATTCCTTTCTGAAGAGAACTCACTAAATCATTCCAACCCCAATTTCTTGTTCTTCAGTACAAGTTGGTATTATAATTGCAATAGGAGGAATCAGTAAGTTGGGACTTTAAATTGTGTGTGTGTGTGTGTGCATGTGCGCACGCATGTGTATGTATGTGTGTGTGTGAGAGAGAGAGAAGAAAGTTGCTGTTTAAAAATTGCTATTGCTTCATGTCTAATAATGGCATTCAACAACTGCCTGGGTTTGAATCTAGCTACTCCCTAACAATATGAGATCAAGTTATAAAACCTAGGTGCCTCACTTTTCTCATCTGTAATAGCTTCTACTTCATAGAGCTAATATGAGGAGTAAATAGATTAATTCTTAATTAGAATTAAGTCTTAGAACAAGTGCCCAGCACATGATAGATCCCCAAGAAATATTACCTAATATTTTCATTGATTCAGAGATGCACATAGGTTTGTCTTGGGGTGTTTTGTTTTTTGGTTTTTGGTTTTTGGGGGTTTTGTTTTTTGGAGGAGGGTCTCTCTCTGTCACCCAGGCTGCAGTGCAATGGCACAATTATAGCTCACTGCAGCCTCAACTTCCCAGGCTTAAGCAATCATCTCACCTCAGCCTCTTGAGTAGCTTCGACCATAGGCATGTGCTACCATGCCAAGCTAATTTTTTTTTTTTTTTTTTTTTTTGTAGAGACAGGGTCTCTCTATGTTGCCCAGGCTGGTCTTGAACTCCTGGCCTCAAGTAATCTGCTAGCCTCAGCCTCCCAAAGTGCTGGGATTATAGGCATAAGTCACCACACCCAGCCTATTTTTTAGACATTGATTTTGAATTTTATTCCAGCATTTAAATTTCTAAAATACATTAATTTGTCAAGTGGAAATCAAGAACATTTAACTGCCTGTTGATGAATGAGCAGAGAAAATCTGGTGTCTACAAAGCATCCAGATAAGTACGTAAGTACAACACATGCGCACACTTTACATTCAGCATTGTGACAGGCACTTTCAAAACCTCCTCATGGTTGACTTACAGCTCATTGGACCCCCTTTTTATAAGTCCACAGAACTTTCAGGGATTTTTTTTCTTTCCAACTTTTATTTTAGGTTTGGGGGTTCGTGTACAAGTTTGGTATATAGGCAAATTACATGTCATAGGGATTTGGTGTACAGATTATTTCCTCACCCAGGTAATAAGGATAGTATCTGATAGTTTTTCAGTCCTCACCCTCCTCCCAACCTCCACCTTCAAGTCGGCCCCAGTGTCCATTGTTCCCTTCATGTGTCCATGTATACTCAATGTTTAGCTCCCACTTATATGTGAGAATGTGTAGTGTTTGCTTTTCTGTTCCTGCAATAATTCAATTAGAATAATGGCCTGCAGCTCCTTCCACGTTACTGCAAAGGACATGATCTCATCCGTTTTCATAGATGCATAGTATTCCATGATATATATGTACCATATTTTCTTTATCCAGTCCACTGCTGATGGGCATTTAGATTGATTCCATGTATTTGCTATTGTGAACAGTTCAGCTCATATTTTTACCATTCCTCAAACCATGATGTTTTTCAGAGAATAGTATGTGTCATAGGTAACTGGAATCATTTTTTTTCTGGGTGATTTGCTTTTACAACCTACAATATCTTTAATCTGACAAAGTGTAGAATTATTACTGGAGCAGATCTCCTTGCTGTGAAAAGGGCCACTTATGTAGTCCTGTGGGCATAAAGACATGTAAAGCAAATAGGCACTTCATTGTCACTGGGGAAGGAGTTTTGAAAGTTTGTTAAAGGCCATCCTATCCAGTACCTTTTGTTTGTGGAGCTCAAAAGCTCTGGTGAAGGAATGGGTAAATTTGTATACAGGACCAGCAGATCCAAATGGAAATCAATGCTTTTTAAAGACTTTACTTTTTTAGAGAAATTTTAGGTTCACAACAAAATTGAGAGAAAGGTACGGAGACTTCCTCTATACCTCCTACCCCCATACATGTTTAGACTCTCCCACTATCAACATCCATCACCACAGTGAAGCATTTGTTACAATCAGTGAACCTACGCTGACACATTATCACCCAGAGTCCACAGTCTACATGAAAGTTCAATGTTGGTGTACATTCCGTGGGCTCTGATAAGTATACAATTTGCAAGAGACACAATGATATGTATCTGCCATTACCGTATCATATTGAATAGTTTCTCTGGCCTAAAAATCCTCTGTGCTCTGCCTAGTCATCCTTCCCCCTCCCCTAACCCCTGGCAACTAATGATCTTTTCACTGTCTCCAGAGCTGTGCCTTTCCCAGAATGTCATGTAGTTGGAATCCTACAACATGTGGCCTTTTCAGCTTGCTTTCTCTCCCTTAGTAATATGCATTTAAGGTTACTCCATGTCTTTCTGTGGCTTGATAGCTCATTTCTTTTTAGCGATGAATAATATTCCACTGTCTGGATGTACCTCGGTTTATTTACCCATTCACCTCCTGAAGGACATCTTGGTTGCTTCCAAGTTTTGGCAATTTGTAATAAAGCTGCTACAAACATTTGTGTGCACGTTTTTGTGTGGACATAAGTTTTCAATTCCTTTAGTTAAAAACCAAGGAGTGCGGTTGCTGGATCGCATGGTAAGAGTATGTTCAGTTTTGTAAGAAACTGCCAAACTGTCTTCCAAAGTGGCTATACTATTTTGCATTTCCACCAGCAGTGAATGAAAGTTCCTGTCACTTCACATCCTCACCAGCATTTGGTGTTATCCGTGTTTTGGATTTCTGCCATTCTAATAGGTATGTAGTGGCATCTCATTGTCGTTTTAATTTGCATTTCCCTGATGATGTATAATGTGGAGCCTTTTTGTATGTGCTTATTTGTCATCTGTATATATTCTTTCATGAGGTGTCCGTTAAAGTTTTGGGACCACTCTTTAATCAGGTTGTTTGCTTTTTAATTGCTGAGTTTTAAGAGTTCTTTGTATATTTTGAATAATATTCCTTTATCAGATGTGTCTCTTGCAAATATTTTCTCCCAGTTTGTGACTTGTCTTCTCTTTCTTTAGACACTGTCTTTCACAGAGCAGAAGTTTTTCATTTTAATGAAAGCCAGCTTATCTGTTACTTATTTCACAGATCATGCTTTTAGTGTTGTATCTAAAAAGTCATCACCACACTCAAGGTTATCTAGATTTTATTCTGTGTTACCTTCCAGGAGTTTTATAATTTTGTATTTTACATTGAGGTCTAGGATCCATTTTGAGTTAATTTTTGTGAAGACTGTGAGGCCTCTCTCTAGTTTCAGTTTCTTGGATGTGGGTATCCAGTTTTCCACCACCATTTATTGAAAAGGCTATTAGATCAATGCTCTTGGATTTAAGATTATTCAAAAACCTAAAGGATTGAGGTTGTACAGTGAGGTCACTTGAGCAGAAAGGATATGAAGGACTCCCCAAGAAGGAGTAGAAAAAAGTGCCGTGACTTTGACTACAGCTGGAGCTGAGAATTTCAGGTGGGATTCGTTACTCCAGCAACTAACGCGGCAAGGGTGGACCCAGGACAGCCAGGGCCTCACCAGCTTCCTAGTGGCACACCTGCATCTGATAGAATGCCCAGTGGGACTGGCTCTAACATGAATAAGCATTTGAAGGGTTGCAACTATAAGTTGAAACTCCATCATTCCTCTTTAGTGCAGTGTGGGAGGGTAGACACTAGGAAGGAGAGAAAGAATCTTCTGATACGGGGGAGAGACAGGGTTATGATCAGTTTCAGCTTGAATAACACGGGCAGCATGGGCTTATTTTTTAGCTTAAGCACGTAAAGCAAGTTATATGAATGAAATTATTATTGTTAATAATTATTATTTACAATATAACATTATTACTAGTAGTAGCTGACACTTACCAAGTACTACTATGTGTGGAGCACTGGACTATGCACCTTACGTAGATTATCACATTTACTCTACAGAGTTAGGAGGTAGCAGCAATGACTCATTTGATAGCAGAGGAAATGAGACCCAAAGAGGTCAATTAATTTTTCTGTAGTCACTGTGTCAGCATGCAACAGGGCTCACGTTCAAACTCAACTTGTCTCCCTCCAGAGCCTGAGTTAATCACTATTCAAGTTTGAAAATAGAGTTTCTTCTTCTTTTTTTACTTTTTTGAAATGGAGTTTCGCTCTTATTGCCCAGGCTGGAGTGCAGTGAGGCAATCTCGGCTTACTACAACCTCCACCTCTTGGGTTCAAGTGATTCTCCTGCCTCAGCCTCCCGAGTAACTGGGATTACAGGCGTGCACCACCACGCCTGGCTAATTTTGTATTTTTAGTAGAGATGGGGTTTCACCGTGTTGGTCAGGCTGGTCTCAAACTCCCAACCTCAGGTGATCTGCCTGCCTCAGCCTCCCAAAGTGCT
>NC_045449.1:37447233-37476968 GCF_002776525.5 Piliocolobus tephrosceles | reverse complement strand
TGCTCACTGCAAGTTCCGCCTCCCGGGTTCACGCCATTCTCCTGCCTCAGCCTCCCAAGTAGCTGGGACTACAGGCACCCGCCACCACACCTGGCTAATGTTTTTGTATTTTTAGTAGAGACGGGGTTTCACTGTGTTAGCCAGGATGGTCTCGATCTCCTGACCTCGTGATCTGCCTGCCTCAGCCTCCTAAAGTGCTGGGATTACAGGCATGAGCCACCACACCTGGCCCCGAGTTTCTTCTTTTAATAGCACTGTTTCAGTTGATTTCTGACTGCAAAGTCAGCTGGGTGTGTGTGGCTTCTCCCTCTGCCTGCAGAAATTCCATCATTCCTCTTCAGTTCAATGAAGGTTATCCAGGATTTGCTGGATACTATGTTCTCTGCCTCAATGCTCCCTTGCCAGATGGCCTTCCTTCAGCAGTGTATTAGTCAGGTTGGGCTGCCGTAACAAAATACCATAGATTGGGTGGCCTACACAACAGAAATTTATTTCCTGACAGTCTGAAGGCTGAAAAGCCAAGACGAAAATCTGGCAGGGTTCGGATCCTGGTGAGGACTCCCCTCCTGGCCTGCAGACAGTTGCCTTCTCTCTGGGTCTTCACATGGCAAGATAGGGGGAGATTTCTTGCTCTTCCTCTTTTTATAAGCCACAGTCCTATTAGATTAGGGTACCACCTTATTTAACTTCAATTATGTCTTAAAGATCTTATCTTCAGATATAGTCACATTGGGGGTTAGGGCTTTAACTTATGAATTTGGAGGGGACACAATTTAGTCCACAGCAAGCAGTTACTTTTTTGTTTGTTTGTTTGAGACAGGGCCTCACTCTGTCACCCAGGCTACAGTGCAGTGGCAGTATTGTGGCTCACTGCAGCCTTGACCTCCCCAGCTCAAGCAACCTTCCTGCCTCAGCCTTACAAGCAGCTGAGACTACAGGAGTGTACCATCATGCCCAGCTAATTTTTTTATTTTTTGTAGAAACAGGGTCTCCCTTTGTTGTCCAGGCTGGTCTTGAACTCCTGAACTCAAGCAATCCTCCTACCTCAGCCTCCCAAACTGCTGGGATTACAGACAGGACCCGCTACACCTGGCCAATTTATTTATTTATTTTTTTTTTTTCTGAGACAGGGTCTCACTCTGTCACCCAGGCCAGAGTACAGTAGTGCGATCTCAACTTACTGCCTCTGCCTCCTGGGCTCAAGGGATCATACCACCTCAGCCTCCCGAGTAGCGGGAAGTACAGGCACATGCCACCATGCTTGTCTAATTTTTGTATTCTTTGTAGAGACAGGGTTTTGCTATGTTGCCTAGACTAAGGTTATTCTTATATACTTTAAAAGAATGAAATTTTCCATGAATGTCTACTCTCAGGTATCTCAATGACCACAGATTTTAGATCTAGAAGCATCTTAGAGGAAATCAAGCCCAAATTCTTCTTCAGTTTACAAATGAATCCATGTGATTCAGAGACATTAGGGGATTTGCCTGGAGTCATACAGCTAGTTCATGGCAGAGATGAAACTAGAACTAGGTCTTCTGATTCCAGTGGTGCAGTGGCACCATTGCTAGGTCTTATAGGAACAAGCATGGTGATGATGATTCGAGCCCTTACTATTTGACAGGCATTGTATGATTCATTTTATATGCACCACCTCATTTATTCTTCACAATAGCCAGGTGTAATGGGTACTATCGTCCACCCATATAGATGAGGAAACAGGCTCAGAGAATGAGATACCTTACTCAAACTCACACAGTTAGTTGGTGAGGGAAGCCCGCATCCAAATTCTGTGCTCCTTTGATTTCACTATGCTCTATTTCCACTGAGCAAGTGGGTTTCCTGGTGGGGCCAGGGAGGTGGCTCTATGGCTGTGAGCCAACATTTTAGGCCAAGTCAAGGTCATGGACTCTTGGGATCAGCCCTGGGGCCAACAGGCTGCCAGAAGTGACAGAATGAAGAAGGGAGAGGAAGGGGAGAAACAGGAGACAAATCTTGATGGCTTCCCCATATTGCCATTGTCCTACTTGGGGAGTTGCAGTTCCATCTGTCTGTTTTACCTTTTTTTTTTCCCCTTTACCTTCGAGCTCTACGTCTCTTTATCAGTAAACCAGCCTTGCAGACAAGTACAAACTGTGCCAGCCCTTAGGCTGCAAAGGAAATGAAGTTGGCATTCTATAGTCCTCACCTGGCATGAATCACACGCAGCCCCAAGGGACCGGGACAAGGCTACATGTCAGACTGATGGGCTATTGTCTGGAGCTTTGAAAGAGGAAAAAGGGAAGGCTGCTTGCAGGAGAAAGGTGAACAGGCTGGCCCCGACCCAAGAATGACAGAGGCGCCGTGCTCCTGCCACCCGGCTCTGCTCCCCTGGCCCAGGAACAATAACAAGGCGCTGTCAGGAAGTGACACTGAAACACCATTCCCCTTATACCTCATTCAGCCTCTGGCAAAAGGAGGTTCCCGGAGGGAATATTTTTAGTTTGACAAATGAAAGCCTGGGACCGAGGACAGGAGGGATTAAGGGAGCTCTTCTCTGACACTCCTGGAGACGGGGAGATGATGAGTCAGATACAGAGGGCTTAGGCACGACTTCTCAAGACATTCCTCAGGCATGAGCACAAGCCGGCCGCTCGAATTCCTCCTGCGAGGCCCGCCAGCCGGCAGTCAGGGCGGAGGGGCCGGGCCAGAGGAGCAGCTCTGCTCTGTCTTCCTTTTGGCACATTGTTGGACAGCAGCTTTGGAAGATCAAAGCAGCTGCCTGTGTTGCTTTCCGGAACTGGGACTTAGGAGACCTGGGTTCAAGTCCAGGCTTCACCATTTGCCGGCTGTGACATTAAGTGTCCTCATTTCTCCCTTTATACCTCATTTCCTCATCACCAAATTGAGAGCATTATAACACCTTGGAATTATTATTATGAGGCTGTACCTTTGGAAAAAAACTTTGAGAATGCAGTGCTTTTCTGTATTGCTCCCAGTACCCCATATGCAGATGGATTCAAAATCTCACACTGGTGGCCAGGTGTGGTGGCTCATGCCTGTAATCCCAGCACTTTGGGAGGCCAAGGTGGGTGGATCACCTGAGGTCAGAAGTTCGAGACCAGTGTGGCCAACATGGTGAAACCCCATCTCCACCAAAAATACAAAAATTAGCCAGGTGTGATAAACAGGCGCACACCTGTAATCCCAGCTACTGGGGAGGCTGAGGCATGAGAATTTCTTGAACCTGGGAGGCAGTGCATGCAGTGAGCTGAGATTGCACCACAGCACCCCAGGCCGGGCAACAGAGCCAGGTTCTGTCAAAAAAAAAAAAAAAAAATTCACACTGGTAACAATAATAACCAGTACCTACTGAGTGCTTCTTATTTACTAGGCTTGTGCCGTCTGCTCTCACATTCAACCCTCTCAATAGTTCTGTGAGGTAGATCTCATCGTTTCCACCTTCTAGACAAGTAAATTCAGGCTCAGAGAGGTGGCATGGGCTGCCTAAGGTCACAGAGCTAACAGATGGTAGGTGACATTAGACTCCCGCTCCCCTGACTCTGAAGCCCATGTTTCGAATCCTTGTGCTGGGAACCCTGAGGCTGGGCCTGTACCCACCAGGAGAACAAGATCAAGGTAGTGCACTGGGCCAGGAACCAATCGGGGAGCCAGAGGGAGGGGAAGGACCAGAACAGATAAAGAAATCAGAGGCGGAGCCAGGGTTCACATGCAGAGCAGCAAATTGAAGGAGCAGGGAAAGCACCCCAGGCTGGAGCCTGGAAACCTGGCAGCTGTCCCACTTGGCGCAAACATGTTCATGGCAATATGGTGGATGCCTGGGGCAGGGAAGGGTGGGTGCACTTAAAAGTCAGAATCTGCTCACCTGGTTAGAAGAGAGAATGAGGCAACTAACCGTCTGTAGATAGGCTTATTTCTCACTTTTTTTTTGAGACGGAGTCTTGCTCTGTCACCCAGACTAGAGGGCAGTGGTGCAATCTCGGCTCACTGCAAGCTCCGCCTCCCAGGCCCACGCCATTCTCCTGCCTCAGCCTCCCGAGTGGCTGGGACCATAGGCGCCTGCCACCGCGTCCTGCTAATTTTTTGTACTTTTAATAGAGACGGAGTTTCACCGTGTTAGCCAGGATGGTCTCGATCTCCTGACCCTGTGATCTGCCCGCCTAGGCCTCCCAAAGTGTATTTCTCACTTTTGAACAGCTGATTTGAGTGGGTGCTCCCAGGGACTCAGCGCTAAGTCATTGGGTGAATTCTACCCAAAATATGTAAAGCCATGATGAGCAACCCACCCCACAGGCCACACATGGCCCACCTAGTATCATTGGGCCCATGATTTAATTTGGGGCTGAATACTAAGAGGACATCAATGTGAGCTGCCTCTCAAAAAATTCTCATAGTGATACTTTTTATTGCTAAATTTAGTGTTACTTCACTCATTAGTATCCTTCTCTTACGTAGGTGACTTAACTCTTGAGAAATCACTTTTGATCCCCTCATGGGACTTGATAGAGCTATTTTGTTTTAAGCAGAAAACAAAAGATGGCTCTTAAAGTCAATTATTTTCTTCTTTAATTCACCCTCAGGAAGGAAGGAGAGGGCGAGGAAGGGAGGAAGGAGGGAGGGAGAAGAAGAGAGGGAGGCAGGCTACCACTGATGTTGAGTCACAACAGCCTCAAACCGCAGACCATGAACTCTGCTCTCTAGGTACTCATAGGAAGGTCATCCTACTGCGTCCTCTGCCAAGCTAAAACCCAGGAGACTTCTCACCATTCCTCTCTCTCCTTCTTCCAGGGATATCACCCCCCGCGTCACTGCTAGGGCTCAGGATGTCACTAGTATTCCCATCACCACTCAGTGTCTCCCTAGAAGATCTATGAGGAGCCTCCTCTCAGACCTCAGTGTCAAGGCAGACAGTAAGTGGCTGCTTTTATCTGACAGGTGATGTGAACGTGTAAAAGGGTCCTGACCTCATGTTTGCATTGGTCACTAAAAATGTTGACAGAAGATTTTGCATCTTTCCTTTCAGGATCTCAAAACGCAAATGTAGGTTCTCCTGCAAGTGTCCCCACTGACAAGACATGGGACCTTGGGCAAGTCATTTAAACTCTGTGAACCTTATGTGTAAAGCAGAGTTAATTACCACTTGCCTCAGAGGGCAGATGTGGAAGTGAAATTTAGATGATAGACAGATAGATAGATAGATAGATAGATCGATCGATCACATGTGCCTACCATATAATAGGTCATCAATAAATGATAGGTGGTGTTATTATCTGCAGCAGCACCTTGACACTATGGATACTAAATTTTCTTTTTCTTTTTCTTTTTCTTTTTCTTTCTTTTTTTTTTTTTTTTTTTTTTTTTGAGATGGAGACTTGCTCTGTAGCCCAGGCTGGAGTGCAGTGGTGCCATCTCAGCTCACTGCAAGCTCCGCCTCCCAGGTTCACGCCATTCTCCTGCCTCAGCCTCCTGAGTAGCTGGGACTACAGGTGCAGGCCACCAGGCCCAACTAACTTTTTTCATATTTTTAGTAGAGACGGGATGGTCTCGATCTCCTGACCTTGTGATCCGCCCGCCTAGGCCTCCCAAAGTGCTGGGATTACAGGCGTAAGCCACCGTACCCGGTCACTAAATTTTTTACTGCATGTTATTCAACTACCTTTCTTTTTCTATTTCCACAGAATCACTATCTTTTTACTTTTCATCTTATGGTAGTATGTGTTTGTGTGGTTTGTGGGAGGGAGTTGCAATCCACCTTAATATTGTGGAGCAGAGCAGGTCAAAAAAAACCAAACAAGTGTTATACTAAAATGAGGACTGTTTTTCCCAGACTCTGCAGCTAGGTTGACGTTGTTGTCAAGCTCTTTGACTGCAGAATGTCTTGAATATTAACGAATGCGGGGCATGGGGGTAGGTGTGGCAAGGACACCAGTGAGGAAAGAGGGATCTTGTTTGGGATGCAAGAATGAGAACTACAGGAAGCAGAGAACCTCTGCCACACCAGGGAACTTCCAGGAACTGATGGCTTGGTCTTCCTTTTGATAGCCACTGACCAGGTTCTCTCTCGTGGGGACATGGTTTCAGGCACCAGCTTTTCCTGCATATGCTGTTCTCCTGCTCCCAGCTGGCCTGCCCTCTCTTTAATCTGTATGCTTCTGCTTCCTTATAGTTTCTACTGCCTGCTGCTTGGGCTCCAGAGGGCCCAGGGGGCTATGACACTTTCTCTGTATGTCATAAACCTTCAATTTCAGTCACCTCTGCCGCCAGCTTCATTCTCCTATCATTTCCTAGGTCAAATTCTCTAAGGAAGAAATATGATGGCATGCACTCATCCTTCTCTAAACCTAGGTCCTAGTGGTGGACTCTGTAAGGGATGCCACTGAGTCCCACTCTTGGGAATCCCACGGGGCCGAAGAGTTGGGATGGGGACAGAACATGGAAGAATCAGCCACCTATTTGGCTGCCACCTGAGCAGGGCTATGAGAGATCTGGCTTTCCCCTAACAGGGAGGCCCCATGGTTGACATGTGGGGATACCTTGGCACTTCCAAGTGGCCTTCCTGCAGTCTCCACCTATACTCATGCTTTGCCCTCAGGGTCTAGACTTGGGACCCAAATCCCAGCCCCACCACTGACCATCTGCTTTGTTTCAAGCAAGAATTCTTTCCGACTCTCAGATTTCTTATCTGTGAATAGTGATCCTGATAGTATCAACCTCACAGGGTTGTGATGTGGAGTAACTACGATTATCAGAATACAGCCTAAAACGTAGCAAACACTCAACACCTACAAGTTGCTATTATAGTGATTGCCATTAATACAATTCAGAGTTGGGTAGAATCGGCTCATATCCCATTTGAGTACTCTTCAAGCCTCAGTTTCTACATCTGTGCCAAGGTGCTTTTAACACCTTCCTTGCAGGGCTGGTGCAAATGTTAATGTATGTAGAGATCTCAAGCAGTACCTGGTAGACACTAATATTAACAAATGCTTACTCTTTTCTCCCTCATTCTTCATGAGGTGCCCCTTGGCAGTTTTCCTAAAAAGTCATTCTCCTCCCCCTAAGGTACCTCTAGAAGCATCCTATAAGGAGCTCATCCCTTTGGCTCTTGGAACCAATCATTGGCTAAAAACTCATCCTCAAGGAGCCATGAGATGGTAGAATAGATAGGAAACTTGGAGTCCCGCTGACCTTATCGTTTACAGATGGAGGAACCTGAGGCCAATGATAAGAAGTAATAGACCCATGTGAGAAAGGGGCCAACCCAGAAACAAGACCCTGCCTCTCCTGATTCCCAGTCCAATGTTTATGCCACGCTTTATTTGTCCTCAGTAGATTTCTCCATCCGAGGTTCCCTTTCTCTAGTCATCAAATACACTCATGCCCACACTTGCCCTACCAGAACCATCCCTGTGAATAATTAAAAGCAAAGACTTTGAGGCAAACTGAAAGGTGAAAGAAAAACAGCCCCAGAGACAGTGAGAAAGCATCAACCAGCAGGCCCACAGCCTGGTCCCTCACAGAGCCAAGCCCATGGCTTAGCTATAACAAGAGTGACTTGGGAGTTATTAAGGAAAGGAGCCTTTAAACCACGACGTCATAAGACTGGCGGGTGTCTGTGGGCCCTGAAAGAGAAAAGGGATTAGGCCAGTGTTCTGGGGCTGAGCCGTTCGGCCTTGAGTTCCCCAAAGCAGACCACCTGCCCTGCCTAAGAAATGTTCACCAAAGCACCAACATGAGAAATGAATTTTAAAATTTGACATTATTAAAAACCATCAGCTCCAATTTCAAAGGCTGACAAGCCTGCCCCTGCTCCCCTACCCACCCAGGCCCAGCCCATCCCACCAGAACAACTAACCCGTGACATCAGAGCCTGCCCTGGGGAGAGAGTCTGGCAAATTTGCCCTATCTACAGAGGAGGAGGATGGAGTTACAACCTCATCAACTGGGGGGAATTCGGGACTCCTTCCTGGCTTAACTCACATTTCCAGTTGCTTGTCACAATGCCTATGCCCAGAACTTCTGGGTCTTGACAGCAAATCTCTTGCCTCCTACACTCCTACAGTGTGGGATCCCAAGGCACAGAGAGGAGGTCAGTGGCATCCATGGGGAAGCCAGGTGGGTTGCCAGCCACTAGCCCTCTCAATCGCACTTGCTAAAATAGCTCATAACTTGTTCTCCCTTTCATCCAGGGGTCCCTAACTTGGGCTAAACTAGGGATGCTTCTCAAGTCCAGAATCTTGACACTGGTGTTTTTTTCAACCCCCGCCCCCAACCCGCAGGAGACACCAGTGAGCAGCTATGGTGGGAGCCTCTGCTGCAGTCAATCCACCCTTCACACTGCAGCCAGACTGTTCTCTCCAAAGCATGGATCTGTTGCCACCTCCAAGGGGAAGGACCCCAACTCCTTCCCTTGGAGTCCAATTTCCTTCTCCATTGACCTAGTCCTCCACTCCTGCTGCATCTGCCTTCACTTCCCCTTACACTCTAGTCATTGGCCTGGATTTTTTTTTTTTTTTTTAATTGAGACTGGCTCTGGCTCTGTTACCCAGGCTGGAGTGCAATGGTGCAATATCGGCTCACTGCAACCTCCACCTCCCGGGTTCAAGCGATTCTCCCACCTCAGTCTCCCAAGTAGCTGGGACCACAGGCATGCACCACCACCACACCCATTTTTTTTTTTTTTTTTTTTTTGTATTTTTAGAAGAAATGAGGTTTTGTCATGTTGCCCAGCTGGTCTCAAACTCTTGAGCTCAAGCCATCTGCCCGCCGCAGCCTCCCAAAGTACTGTGATTACAGACGTGAACCACCTAGCTTGGTTGGATCTTCATTTTCTTTTTCTTTTTTTTTTCTTTTTGAGATGGAGTTGCAATGTGTTGCCCAGGCTGGAGTTCAGTGGCGCTATCTTAGCTCACTGCAACCTCCGCCCCCAGGGTTCAAGTGATTCTCCTGCCTCAGCCTCCCGAATAGCTGGGATTACAGGTGTCCGCCACCACTCCTGGCTAATTTTTTTTATTTTTAGTAGAAACAAGGTTTCCCCATGTTGGCCAGGCTGGTCTCGAACTCCTGACCTCAGGTGATCCACCCTCCTTGGCTCCTAAAGTACCATAATTGCGGGCGTGAGTCACTGCGCCCAGGCTGGATGCCCATTTTCTAAACAAACCACCTCTTTTGACTTTGGGGCTCCAACTATTCCACGTGCCTGGAATGCCGAACCTTGCTCCCACCCATACCTAGGAAGGTTTTCCTTAACTTTCAACGTTCAACATTAATGTCTCTCTTGCCCCGCATGGTATTCATTGTTTCCTGGTGATAGGCAAAACCCACCCTTCAGTAGCATTCACCATGAAGTAGTTGCCACATAAATGGTAATTTTACATATTCTAATTCAGTTCATCCTCACCACAACCCTTCAAGGTAAGGATTATTATCATCCACACTTTACAAATGAGTAAACAGAGGTAAGGAGACATGAAATTACTTGCTCAAGATCACACGGCTAATGAGTGATGAAGGAAGGCTTGAATCCTGGCCCCCTGGGTCCAGAATCCACTGTGCTGTAGACCACCGTGTAGTGCTACCTTCTCTTTTCTTCCCCTATTGTAGAGAAATAGAAAAAAAAGAAAAACCAGAAAAGAAATCTTACCCACCAAACACCAAACTCCTTGAATGCAGGAGTTGTCTTTTACTATTACAAGTATTACAATAGTCTAAGTATTATTATTCAGTATTACTAATAGATCATTACATTAGTAGAAATTACAATTACTTTCATGTATGTATGGATTATTCTCTCTGTGTGTGTTCATGCATTATCTTCTCTATAATTCAACAACCACATGAGGATGTGTATTATTTTTATATTATAAATAAATAATCTGATTTATCCACAGGCTTTGTGAAGTTAACACCCAAAGTCACCCACCCCTACCCATAATTCTCCACTACTTATCATAGTCAAGATGCAAAGCCAAGACTCAATGATCTGTTTAATTAATCTGAATGTCTCATTGTAGGCCTCTACATCTCAGTTCTAATACAACCTACTAACACAAGATTGCAACTTACTAGTAACTAGGAGCTATTACCTCCTTACTATGTGCCAGGAGTGGTGCTAAAGGCTCCATTGGCATCCATTTGTTTATTCTCAAAATCTGCTGGGGCAGGGCCCATTGTTTGACTCATTTTTCAGATGTCTCACAAAGACTCGGAGAGGTTGTGTGATGTGCCCAAGGCCACAGAGCTGGCTAGAAGCAGGAACAGTGGAGTTGCCCTGCTCTTTGGGGGTTGTGTTCCCAGGCTCTCTTCTACACTGAGAATAGAAGCACCAGAGACAGAGGTGGGGATGGTGTGGGGCAGAGAGGAGGGGGTGGCTATGAGAAGCATTCCATCAGATACAACTTTCTCAGACATTTCAACAGATTCCTCAGTCCCTGTAGGACCAGATTGTCTCTACAGCAAATGATGACATGAACCGTCCAGTTGCTCCCAGTGACATCTTACTTCTGCTCCTTCCGGGCCCCTGCACAGGCCCCTGTGCATTCCTGGTGACGTCACCCAGCTGTGCTCCCTCATCTCCCGGAGGAAGCTCTGTCACAGTCAGGAAGGGGGAGGGCCCAGCGGGGGTGCAGAGGGATGGCACGGAGACAGGCCGCCTCTTGGCGCCTGAAGGAATGCGTTCTGGCCTGGCCGAGTTTGGGGAGGGTCCCCAAGCAGGGTCACTTCCTGATGATCAGAAGGTGGATGCTGAGGCCTGAAATGCCCAGGCTCGAGATGAAAAATAATCCAACTGAACAAATAAATCACCAAAGAGAGCAGCAACTACCGTCTGCCAAGAAATTTAATCCTGAATGTGGAGAGAGTTGATGGGGGTGGGGGGACAGGGAGGGCTGAAGTTCTGAAAAGATTTAATTGGTGATAGGGCCCTAAGAATATGTAAATAGTCTCTTGGTTTCTGTCCTAAAAGGAGAAACAGATGCCAAGGACTCCAAGCTGAGCTTTCTTATGAAAATCACTAAGACCCCAGAATGCCATTTAAAATGTATATAATTCGATTGTTATCTCCTATGGGGAAGTGCTCCTTGCTCAAAGTTTCCTTTTACATCAGCAACCCCCCTCCCATTGTAAGACTCAAGGCTCCATTTTCTTTCCCCCTTTCCCCCTTCCCCCTTCCCCTGCTCCAAAGCCCTATAACCAGCTCCAGTTGGAGAAGGCAATGGAGTGTTCAGTGTGAGGAGGGTCTGCATCTTAAGGTCTCAAAAGGCTGTGGCTAAACCTTTAACTCAAAGACAATAGAAATAAGGTTAACAATTTCCAAGTCCAACCTCTGCTAAGAAATGTCCAGGGGCAAGGAATCGGTTCCCTGTTTCTCCCTGGGCAGCCAGTGCTATTAGTTTGGACATTACTGATTCTTAGATTGCTCCTCCATATGTTGAATTCAATTTGTTTCCTTAAAACTTTTTGCTTTTGCTCCTTGGCACTACACAAACACAATGGGTCATTCTTTCCCATGGCAAGCCCTTCTAGAAGTTCTCTGGGGGGTCTGATACGTCGGACCCTTAAAGATAAGAAGTGGAGGGTGTCATGGAAGGAGCTTGGAGGTGAGAAGAAGTCAGGACACCTGTTTTCTAAGCCCAATTTTACTTCTTGAATGTTGAGGGCCTCAGTTTCCCTGTCTTTAAAATCGGAAGACTGATGCCTGCCCTTTGCCAATGGGTTGAGGATAAAATGAGAAAGGGGAGACCATCTATTTTGGACATAAAATAATGCCATAAAAGTGAGTTATAATTGAAACACCACCTGAACCCACAGAAGTGATGGGATTGGGCTGCGTTTCCTCCCCTGCAAATTGAGGGGGTTGAACTAGTTGTCTCCAGAGTTCCTCCAGCTCTGATGGGCAAGAAGTCTCGTGTGAATGGGAGGAGAACAGAGTGGGAGGTTTTCAGCCTTGTGCAACTCAACAAACACTGGCCCATTTGTCTCTGGCCAAGGTGGCTCCTGTGAACAGATAGGATATTTCCAGAAGTGCAGAGGAAGAGAGGGTAGAATGGCAGGAGGAAGTGTGGAAGGAGGCTCTTCTCATTTATCTAAGCATTTGGCAAGCTCCCACTGCAGGTGGCATACTGGACAAAGCTCTGTGCAGGAGAATTCCCCCAACAGTAGTAGGTTTGCCAATGGACTGCATAAGGTGATTTAGCATGGTGTGGGAGGCTGAGTGTGCCCCCCAAAGCAATCCACATCCTAATACCCAGAACCTGTCAATCTGTTACCTTACCTAGCAAAAGGTAACTTTATAGATATGATTAACATTTGTAATCAGTTATCCTGGACTCTCCAGGTGGGCCCAATATAATCACAAGGGTCCTGATAAGAGGGAGTTGGGAGGATTAGTCAGAGAAAGCCATGTGATGTTGGAAGCAGAGGTAGGAGTATGCAGGGTCATGAGCCTCTAGAAGCTAGAAAGGATAATGGGACAGATTTTCCCCAGAGCCTCCAAAAGGAACACAGCCCTGCTAACTTATTTTGGACTTCTGACCTCCAGAATTGTAAGAGAATCCACGTTGTTTGAAGCCACTGAGTTGGTGGCGGTTTGTTAGAGCAGCCTTAGGATATTGTAACTGTTAGGGCACATGGGCCAGGTAAAAGACACCTGTATCTGTATACAGAACAAGCACATCAACCCAATTGGATTCCACTCAAGGTCTTTGCACACGCTGTTTCCTCTGCCAGGAAAGCTCTTCCCCTACATCGTCACACAGCTCCCTCCTTTCACCTCTGTGACTTCTGCTCAAGCTTCAGGTCCTCAAAGACTCTTTTCTGGCTGCTCTATCTAAAATTGTGGCACGCATCCCATCACCACTCCCTAGCTGTTCCAGTGTTTGTCAAACTGCAGGCTGCAATCCATTCCGAGATTGTACAACCCATCTAATGTGGCCCATAACCAGCATCTTCTAAAATAAAACAGAAGAGAAGAGAAAATATCAGAACACATCATGCGTAATAAAGGTAAGTAGTGTTTCTTAACATTTTCATTTCTCTGTTGTGTGTGCTTATGTGTATATCGGGCTGCAATGTAAAATCAGTTTCTTACTATGAATCAAAAATTTTCATCTAATACATTACCCTGCTGAGTTTTCTTCAGAGCAGCGGACGTTATCTAAAACTGTCTTCTGTATATATTTATTCTCCATCTCCTCCAAGCAAATGTAATCTCCATAAGGGAGAGACTTTGCCTGTTCCTTTTTTCTTTGCTGCATCCCCAGTACATGGGACAGTGCCTGAACCCCATAGACAATCAAGATTTGTTGAACAAATGGATGAATGAATTAGCCCATGATTTCATGAATATTATTGTTTAGGACAGAAGCAACATTTCTTAAAAGTAAGTAAATTTAAAGGAACATATTAAGTAAATAGTAATACAAGCGGTACCCAGTGAGGCAAAAATCATAAAGATGGGGATATTGAAATACTAAAGTTGGGGACATAAATATTCTCTGCTCTTGTAGGACCTTCAAGCTAACTGGTGAAACTAGCTGCAGAAGGACTACAGAACAGACGCATCATGTCCCAGAATGTTGGAGATCACGTCTGCCTCCTCTAGTTTCACCAGTAAGAATGCCACAGCCCAGAGGGCAGAAGTGACTTCTCCCAGGCCACAGAGCGGCCAGCTGCAGAAGCCACAGCAGAAACCCACGTCCCGCCTCCTGGGGACAAGCTCCCTCTCCTTTCAGCCCGAGTGACAGCTTTGGGCACACTGAGTCCCAGTCAGTTTCCTTTCAACCCAAATATATTTGGGCCCCTGACTCCAAAAATCCAGGGCAGGAAAGTTCATCCTAATTCTAGCCTCACCCTCCCCACCCCCTGCTGTCATCCAGTGATTTTTTTTCTCTTCTGTAACATGCTGTCTAGGAATTTAGAGGCAATGCCATGTAGTAGAAAGATACCCAGTTCAACAATCAGTTACAACTGGCTTCCGAGAGGCCTGTGTCTATTCCTTATGAACCAGGAAGCTTGGGCATGTTTCTTAACCTCTCTGAGCTTCACTTTCCTCATCTGTAAAGTGGAGTTCATAAATAAAATAGCTCTGGCCAGGCGCGGTGGCTTGCGCCTGTAATCCCAGCACTTTGGGAGGCCAAGGTGGGTGCATCACTAAGACAGGAGATCAAGACCATCCTGGCCAACACGGTGAAACCCCGTCTCTACTAAAAATACAAAAATTAGCTGGGCATGGTGGCGGGTGCCTATAGTCCCAGGTACTCAGGAGGCTGAAGCAGGAGAATCACTTGAACCCAGAAGGCGGAGGTTGCAGTGAGCTCAGATCACGTCACCGCACTCCAGCCTGGGTGACAGAGCAAGACTCCTCAAAAGTAAATAAATAAGCAAATTAAATTAATTAATTAATTAATAAAATACCTCTGTAAAGTGCCCAGAAGAAAGTAGGTTCTCAGGAAATGTTGATTCTCTTATGCTTTCTGCCAAGAGATTTATGCATTCTTATTGTGGTTTCATGCTTAACCAGTGTCTACAGAGGGTGGGCACTGTTCAGATGTCTTCACTGGCAAGCCAGCCAGGAGGCATCATCTTCCAGTGTCAGCTCCAGGCACTCCAGAACAGGTGTCGCTGCAAGGGGACTCTGTCCTCTGAGGTGGAGGGCACTCATTCCAGCGCAACGAGACACTAAAGCAACCACACAGGTGTCAGAATGTGAATGAGCTGCTCAGGAATGGTGACAGGCCCCCTTCCAGTGCTGAGGGTCTGATTTCCCCTTCCCTTTCCCACTAAGGTGCAGTCTAGCCAGAACCACAGGATGACTCCTGTGGGCTCCTTCCTCCATGAAACAAACATGAATGCACATATTTTACAACTGCATTGGTATAGAGACAAAAGTCAATGTATCATAAACATTTTATTTGACTTAAAAGCTAATTTTTTTTCTGATTTTAAAAGAAATTAAAATACATTCATGGGACCCTAAAACTACTCTTACATCCTCTGAACACTGTGCCTATGTGTGGTACCCAAGGGATAACTCGGCCCTGCTCCAGCCTCCCTCTGCTCACCTCTTCCACAGGGCAGGCCAGCTCTGTGTTGGTTAACTCTGACTTGGAACATTTTTTGTGTGTTGTTTTTGTTTGTTTGTTTACAGACAGGATCTTGCTCTGTTGCCCATCCTGTGGCACCATCATGGCTCACTGCAGCCTTAAATTCCTGGGCCCAAGCAATCCTCCCGCCTCAGCCTCCCCAGTAGCTGGGACTACAGGTGTGCACCACCATGCTTGACTAATTTTTTTTTTTCAGAGATGGGGTATTTTTATGTTGCCTAGACTGGTCTCAAACTCCTGACCCTGAATGATCCTCCTTCCTCAGCCTTCCAAGGTGCTGGGATTATAGGTGCAGGTCACCGCACCAGGTCTACAGTTCTTTACAGTGAGAAAAACGTGTGTCCCTTGAGCTTCCCCTCTCTTTGGCCCCAATCTTAAGTACAGAGAAAAGAGAGCTCCTGTCGTCCTGTAGGAGGTCAGCTGTCTGTAGGGGGTGGAACGGTGGCCCCAAAAGATATGTCCACGTCCCAGAACATCTGAATGTTGCCATATTTGATATAATTAAGGATCCCCAGGTGAAATCATCCTGGGATTATCCAGGTAGGCCCTAAATCCAATGACAACATACGTATAAGAGACACACAGAGAAGGCATGCTGGGAGAAGACAAGACCCTGTAATGATGGAGGCAGGGACTGGAGTGATGCAGCCTGAAGCTAAGCAAGGCCTGCAACCAGAGGCTGAAAGAAGCAAGGAAGGATTCCCCCTTGAGATGGTTTGGATTTGCGTCCCCACCCAAATCTCACGTCAAATTGGAGGAGGAGCCTGGTGGGAAGTGACTGGATCACAGATTTCCCCCTTGCTGTTCTCGTGATAGTGCATTCTCACAAGATCTAATGGTTTAAAAGCGTGTGGCACTTCCCCCTTCACTCTCTCCCCTACCGCCATGTGAAGAAGATGCTGGGCTCCCTTCACCTTCCGTCATGATTGTAAGTTTCCTGAGGCCTCCCAGTCATCTTCCTATTAAGCCTGTGGAACTGTGAGTCAATGAAACCTCATTTCTTCATAAATTACCTAGTTTCAGGTAGTTCTTTAGAGCAGTTAGAAGAGACTAACACACCCTGCTGGAGCCATTGGAGGGAGTCTGGCCTTGCCGACACCTTGACTTCAGACTTCTGGCCTCCTGAACTGTGAGAGAACAAATTTCTATTGTAAGCCACTCGATCTGTGGTTATTTGTCACAGCAGCCCTAGGAAACAAATATATTGTCCACAAATAAACAGTTCTCCCACCCCAGGTTCCTGCCATGTGGGGTTGTAGAAAGCACAAGCGCTTCAAAGTCTGGACTCTGAATCTCACTCTGCCAGTGAGTATCCGAGTAAATTGTCATACACAGGACAAAAAGAGTATAGACTTTTTTTATTTCCATTTATGTAACTACAACTGACAATCTAGGCCAACACATATGTCCTTGAAAAAGGAGGAAAATTAAAAGGAAAGATGACTTACAAGTCCAGAAACAAGAAAATGCAAGTGATATTTTCCAGAAGAGCCACATGAATTATCCCATAACCATAAGGTGAACATGCTGTTTCCACCAAGAGAGTCACTGAGGTGGGAAAAGGCCAATGAATAACATCATCTCTCAAGAAAAAAAAAATGGTACAGTGCTCTATGGTGGCATAGAGATGTCCATATCCCCCCGACAGAAACCCTAGTATGATTCCTAGAACCATACTTCTCTGTACCCTATTAATTCATATGTAAAATGGGTACAAAAATCTCTACCTTGCAGGGTTGGTTAGAGGATTAGAAATAATAACTAGAAATGCCTAGCTCAGGCTTCACAACAGAGGGAATCATCAAGTCCTGTTGGCCTCCAGGAATTGAGCCCAACACAGGCCTCTCCCTTGCTCAGATTCCTCTGTACCTGGTCCTGGCATCTGGGGAGAGGATGGGATGCCTGGAGTTTTGAAGATGAGGAGCCAACTCTAAAGGGAGTGAATCTGAGAAAGATTCCCGACTAGGAGGCAGTGTTCGTCTTGGTCAAAAGGCCTGGAGCATCCAGGAGTCCACTTGGAAAAAACCTAGGGTCCACTTTCTTCTGAAAAACCAAGCAAACATTTGATTCTTTTCAGATATTTTCTATTTGATTATTTAAACAAAGAGAATACGGGGAGTTGATGGAGGAGGAGGAAGAGCATCTTCACGAAGTCCCAGCAGAAGGGTCAGACCTGCAAAGAGGCCACAGGATGGGCGGCAGGACAACCTAAGTGACTCTTTTTTCAGTTTTTGGGGGGACAAGGTCTTGCTCTGTCACCCAGGCTGGAGTGCAGGGGCACAATCATAGCTCACTGCAGCCTCAAACTCCTGGGCTTGAGCAATGCTCCTGCCTCAGCCTCCCAAATAGCTGGGACCACAGGCACGCATCACTACACCAGGTTATTATTTTTATTTTTGGTAGGGACAGTATCCCACTGTGTTGCCCAGGTTGGTCTCGAACTCTTGGCCCTCAAGTGATCTTCTCGCCTCGGCCTCCCAAAGTGCTGGGATTACAGGCATGAGCCACCGTACCCAGCCCCTTTTTAGAGGTTGCATGGAAGAATAGAAAGAGCAAGGAGTCATAGGGATTCCAGGTAGTTGGGAAAAGAAGATGGGAATTACCAGTTTGGGCAAAGAGACACAGCAGGGCTAAGAATCGGGAAATGTGTTGGATGTAAAACAGGCAGCCAAAAGTCTCAGATCCCAAAGGACACCCTGAGGGCACCTGAAAACACTCGGCTCAAGTCTGATCTTCGCCAGACTGAACCCTGTCTTGCCTGGACCTCCCCTTCTAAGTAACTCCCTCGGGGCTCCTGAGGGTCCGAGGCTGATGGATGCAGAAGTAGGAGGCACCGTGGGGCACCTACAAGGGCAGAGATGGGCCAGGCAGACCTCAGCCTGTCAATCAGTGGAGGAGATAGGTTTAAATCTAGGTACCCAACTCCGGAGCCCACACTCTGAACAAGGATACTGGGTGTTCCCTCCTCATCTATAAAATGAGGACAATAACACCTTTCTCACAGGCTGTTTTGAGAATTAGAAACAACCCACTCACCTTCCGTAGCACATTCTAGACCATACACCAAAGCTTTCACCATGACCAGTGGGACCATGCCTGGACCAGATTCCTATCAGTCTCTGCTATAATTTGGATATTTGTCCCCACCCAAACATCATGTTGAAATGTAATCCCCAATGTTGGAAGTGGAACCTGGTGGGAGGTGTTTGGATCATAGGGGTGGATCCCTCATGCATGGTTTAGGCCATCCCTTTGGTGCTAAGTGAGCTCCTCTCCGAGTTCACAGGAGAGTCTGGTCATTTAAAAGCGTGCGGCACCTCCTCCCCCGCATTCTCACTCTCTGGCTCCTGCTTTCACCGTGTGAAATACCTACTCCCTCTTTGTCTTCTGCCATGACTGTAAGCTTCCTAAGGCATTCCCATGCCTCCTGTAAAGCCTGCAGAACTGGGAGTCAATTAAAACTCTTTTCTTCATAAATTGCCCAGTCACAGATACTTCTTTATAGCAACACAAGAACAGCCTCATATTGTCTCCCAGGATGTCAATGGCTGGGCACTCACTTTGTTAATGCAGTATTAATACTCTCATTCTACTAAATGGTAATGCCTCTCCTGTATCTCCCATTGTCTTACACAGGGTCAAAAAATATTGATTTTTTAAATGTCCATTTATGCAATGACAACAGTCAATCTAGGCCAAAACGTGCTTGAAAAATGAGGAAAATAGAAAGGAAAGATGACTTATAAGTCCAGAAACAAGAAGATGAGAGTGATATGTACCAGAGGGGCCACATGGATTATCCCACAACTATAAGGTGAACATACCGTTTCCACCTAGAGAATCGCTGAGGTGGGAAAAGGCCAATGAATAACATCATCTCTCAAGAAAAGAAATGGTACAGCGTCCTAAAGTGGCCAAGAGAGGCCCACATCCCTCACAGAACCCTGGCAAACGCGAATTGTTTAAAACTTGGCCCAGGGGCCTGTCATTGCACAGGCACTTTCCAGACAATCTATCCCCACCCAGTCCAGGTAAGGTAGAGGCCGGGAGGGAGCCATGCAAATCACAGGCCAGGCCCCACTTCCTTTGAACCCCAAGAATCTCAAGATTTGGAATCAAGCAGACCTGGCTTCAAGTCCTGGCTCTTCAAGCTGTAACTGAGAACTTAGAGAATTATTTATAATAAATTCTCTGAGCCCTCCGTTGAATGGAGATGACAACTTTCTTGGGCTGTTTAGAGCCCAAATGAGGTGACTTGCGGAAACACAGTTTAGACAGATGGCAGGACTCGAGGACTGGTAGCTCTTATTTCAACAGGGCTAGCTTTTTTCCAGAGCAAGTCTACCGTTTCCCAGGCCAATGCTGGGAAGACTATACGTTGGACCAACAGCACCACCTGGTGGTCAGTACAAGATCTGGCAAATCTCGCCCAGGGCTTCAGACTTAGTCTGGTCCTAGGGAGGCTGGCACCACACACACAAAAAAGACTGTCCCATAAAGAGGAACCTGGTTGAAAGAGGCCCCACAGTCAGGAAGGAAGCATAACCTGACCTATTTTCTTCCCTAAGAGAAGAAAACCTGGTAGTGTCCAAGAAACTGAACACTGGGTTCAGTCCACCTTAGGCAAGACATTTCACTTCTCTGAGCTTCCATTTCTTTATTTGTATAATGAAAACAATGATACCTTATTTGTAAGGATCAAAAATGAAATAAATCTAGGTCTAGTGACAGGCATCTAGCAAACACTCATGGCAATTTTTTATGTTTAGGAAGCAACTGCATGTGTCTGATCCCTAAAAGTTTTACCTAATCTTTAGACAACATTATGTCTTGTGTGTCTAGGGCAAGTTTTCAAGAAGAACCACTCAGCAGCAAGCCCTCTCCTGGGCCCAGCTCCCTACCTCTGAAGCCACACATGCCTCTGGGGCCACCGCTCCGAGGTCAGACCTGCTTGGGGAGCACTCATGAGAAGCTAGGGTTCTTGGACACTGGCAAAGAAAGAGATCATTCATATTCATTCATTCATTCATTCATTCATTCATCCATTCATTTAACAAAAGCACTGAACATTTGAGATACAAGGATGATTTTGACATGGCTCCTGTCCCCAAGGAGCTTGCATTCTAACCGAGACAGCAGAAGAATAAAGAAATATTTAATTGCTGGCCAGGCGCAGTGGCTCACACCTGTAATTCCAGTACTTTGGGAGGCCAAGGCAGGCAGATCACCTGAGGTTGGGAGTTGAGACCAGCCTGATCACCATGGAGAAACCCCGCCTCTACTAAAAATACAAAAAAATTAGCTGGACATGGTGGTGCATGCCTGTAATCCCAGCTAGTCAGGAGGCTGAGGTAGGAGAATTGCTTGAACCAGGAGACACAGGTTGTGGTGAGCAGAGATCATGCCATTGCACTCCAGCCTGGGCAACAAGAGTGAAACTCGAAAGAAGAAAGAACGAGAGAAAGAAAGAGAGAGGGAAGGAAGGAAGGAAGGAAGGAAGGAGGGAGGGAGGGAGGGAGGGAGGGAATGATGGAGAGAGAGAAAGAAAGAAGGAAAGAAAAGAAAGAAAGAAAGAAAGAAAGAAAGAAAGAAAGAAAGAAAGAAAGAAAGAAAGAAAGAAAGAAAGAAAGAAAGAAAGGGACTTAATTGCGACAGGCCAGGCACTCTGACAGAAATGTGTACTGTTTAGAAAGATAGCACAGAGGTGGAAGTAGCCAATTCATCCTGGGGGAGTCTGATGGACTGAACAGTTCAACCAACATAGGAAAGAACCCACCAAGCGCCTAGCACAATGGGAGGACCTGGAGATTCAAGGATGAGTAAAATAAATCCTTTGCCCAAAGAGGTTGTGGTGAATCCGGGTAAGGGAAAGATGCAGAGAGAACGTGATATGTGGTCTGGGACTGCAGGGGTGTTGGTTAGGGGAGCTTGAGGCAAAGGGACCAGCCTGAGCAAAGAAAGGCTTAGAGTAGGGACAGAGCAGTATCCACCAAGTGCCTTTTCCACACTCATCCACTGTGTCTTCTGAGCTGCTTCCTCTGCTTTGGGATTCAGGAAATGCAATTTTTAAAATTCAATGCCATTTTTTAAGATTGCTTATCCTCCAGTCTGGTCCCTTTTCCCTGGGGTTGCAGATGGGCAAGCCCTGAATCACATCACCCAGAACATGCCCAGGCAAGCCCACTCCCTACTTACGTTGCCCTGGCACAGGAGATACCTTCATCCCCAACTCCCTTGGTTGTGACTCCTCCCTCCAAGGTGACTTTCTCACCTATGGCCTGAGACAGCTTCTCCAAGTCTCTACACCACTGTCCTCCCTCAACCCCCAAACTACCTGAGGCTCCTGTGTCTCTCTGCACTACCAGCTGGAGGAGGCTGGGATGGAGGGACATGTTATAAGGGTGCTATGGTAGAAGAGGTGCCCACAGGTTCTGGGTGCCCCTGCTGATCAGTTCCAAGAGAAGTGAGTGGAAACTACCACCCAAGCAGCTTTATTTCCTGAGAGCCTACTGTGTTCCTTCACTCTTCAGTGGCAGCAGAGCAAGGTAATTAAGGGCTTAGAGCCTGGATTTCACATCCAAGTTCTATCACTTTCTAGCTGGGTGGGCTCAGATAAGTCACTTTGACTCTCAGTGCCTCCATTTCTTTTTCTATAAAGTGTAGACTAGGGCTTTTGTGAAGATTAAATGACATAAAATACTTAGAAGCCTGCCTGGCACAAAACAAGAGTTCATTAACCATTAGCTGTTAAACAACAATAACTATTTCTTGAGCATCTACCATGTGCCAGGACTGAAGTTGCAGCTGTGAACCAAAAAGACCTGGTCGAGAGACAAGCCATGAAAGTAAGAAATAAATGTTTCTATAATCCACTGTGATGGGCATTATGAAGAAAATGGATAGTATTAATGGAGAAAATAAAAGGAATAAAGAGAGGCAATGGAATTGTTCATAGATTGGAGGTAGTGAAATTTAAGCTGAGACCGAAAGGATGTGTAGGAATGAGATGAGGAGCTGTAGGAATGGATGCCAAGGTCCTGAGGCAGCCAAGAACACTGAGCCATCAGGAACCGGGAGGAGAGGGCCAGTGTGGCTGCCTTGCAGTGAACAAGAGAGGAGGGACCCTGAGCTAGGGCTGGAGAAGCAGGTAGAAGTCGGCTGCACTGGGCCCTAAGGCATGAGGGAATGAGCACTTGACTCTGTCAGTGGGAAGCCAGTGAAGTGTTTCCGGACAGGGTATACTTTCACACATGACTTAATTTACATTTTCAGAAGCTCACTCTGCTGATTACCATAAGAATAGAACTGGTGGCATCAGAAGGGAAGTGATTATAAGTAGGGAGGTAGCCAGGGCTAGTGCAGGGACACTGGAGGTACACCTGCAGATATAATCAATGAATATGGTGACAGAATAGATACAAGAGGCGAGGGAGAGGGAGGATGAAGATCACATTTAACCCGGGGAAAGACTGAAGGAGGTGCAGGTGTCAAGCAAGACCAAGAGTCAACTTTAGAGATGCCAGACAGATGCTCTATCTGCAAATGTGGAATTCCAAAGAAATGTACATTTAGGAGCAATACGTCTAAGAGTGAGACCACATAGATTTCATGTCAAGTCATGGGAATGAACAAAATTACTTGGGGAGAAATTACAGAGAGAGAATAGAAGAGGGATCAGGATTAAAGACTTCAACATTTAGAAAGCAAGTAGAGAAATGAGAACTGGCAAAAGAGATCGAGAAGGAGAAGCCCAAGAGATAGGAGGAAAACCAGGAGAAACTCATGTTTCAAAAAGGAGGCAATGGGCCACAGGGTCTATAGCTACTTCCAGGTTAAGTAAGATGAAGACAAACAAGAAGCTATTGGATGGGTGTGGTGGCTCACTCCTGTAATCCCGGCACTTTGGGAGGCTTCAGCCCAGGAGTTTGAGAACCAGCCTGGACAACATAGTGAGATCCCTTTCTCTACTTTTAAAAAGATAGAGAGAGAAGGAGCCACTGTATTTGGCATCATGGCCGTTGTTGATGACCTCGGCAAGAGCAGCCTCATGGAGTGGCAGAATGGATGCTAGATTAGACTGGGTGGGTGCAGGGGCAGATGTTTGGGCAGTTCTGTGTAGCAGCTTGAGTCTGGCATGGGGTAGGGAGTAAAAGAAGGGAAGTAGCTAGACAGGGATGGAAGGGGTCAAAGGATGTTTTTCATCCCTTTAAAATGTTCCAAAAATTCAGCAGTTATTAGAGCACTGGCCGGGATGACCTATTAGAGAAAGCAAAAGGACAATACAGCAAAAGAGGGGATAATAGTAGAGAGAGGGCCTGAGAGGTCAAATGGGGCTGGGTCCAGAGCACGTGTGGGCAGATGGGCCTGTAAGGAGATAGAGGAGAAGCTGGTGGCCGATGGAGATAGGTCTGTCAAATTGAACTGTAGAGAAGTGAGAACCCAGTTCTGTGCAAGGCCCTTCATTCCACATTTTTTTTTTTTTTTTTTTTGAGATGGAGTCTTGCTCTGTCGCCCAGTCTGGAGTGCAGTGGCACAATCTTGGCTCACTGCAAGCTCCGCCTCCCAGGTTCACACCATTCTCCTGCCTCAGCCTCCCAGGTAGCTGGGACTACAGGCCCCCGCCACCATGCCCAGCTAATTTTTTGTATTTTTTAGTAGAGACGAGGTTTCACCATGTTAGCCAGGATGGTCTCAGTCTCCTGACCTCGTGATCCACCCGTCTTGGCCTCCCAAAGTGCTGGGATTACAGGCGTGAGCCACTGCGTCAGGCCGGCCCTTCCACATTTAATCCTCAACGTAAGTCCTAGGAAATTGGCTTTATTTCCCCCACTTGAGAAATGAGAGGGACGCAGCCCAGGAATGTGAAGTTGCTTGGCCCATTGTCCTGTTGTTGAGAAGCTCAACCAGAATTCAAACTGGACTTTGTCCGACTTAAAGACTGTCTTCTTCAGCATGTTACCCTGAAAAGCTCACAAAAAAAGTACTCATTACATAGGAGGAGCTCACTAAGTGGTCGTTGGATGAAGTCTTAGTTATAAGCACAAATTGACCCCAAACTGTTCTGATGTTGCTTTGGATCTTGGCAGCAGCACAGCATGGAACCCCCAGGGAATAGGAGGGGCTGCTAGAGAGGGGTTGCTTAGAAAGGAGTAGGGAGAGCTAAGATGAGACCAGGGTGCAAGGGCAGGTAAGAGAGGAACCGACCAGCATAAATCCACTGGGATGCAGGTCTCCACCAAGGCCTCTGGAAGTTCTCCAGTCTTTCATCCCACTACACTAAAAAGTAACAGTGGGGCATGGACAGGCTAGCTGTTTGCCAAGCCCATTTTCCCTTGGTCCTGGGCATGCAGGTAGACTACACTTCCCAGACATCCTTGATCCAGACACCACACACCAGAATACAGATGAGCTGGGGTTCCCCTGGATTCCTAGCTTGCCAGATGTCATGGATTGGGAATTCCCAGCAGAGGTACAGGCCCCCGGTATTATGCAGCCCTGGATTCTGGACCAAGCCCCAGCTCCATCACTCAGTAGCTCTGTAGTTGTCACCAGCTCACTTTATCTCTAAGATTATGAAACACTCATTGGCAGGTTTTCCTCTAGTATTTCCGGTCTATCAGGTCCATTATCCCATTAGACACAGGACTTTGCAGCATCTATTTCTTCAGAGAAATAAAGCTACATCAGAAGCAAAGAAAACATTTTTGATTTTCAAAAGTAGATAGACCCTGGAACCTCAGGACATAGCAATTACACATGATACATCAGAATTAGGTTTTTGAGCCAAGATTGATTAAAGAATCCCTTCGTATAAAGAAGCAATGGTGGAGCCGGGCATGGTGGCTCACGCACTTTGGGAGGTGAAGGCAAGAGGATCACTTGAAGCCAGGAGTTGGAGACCAGCCTGGGCAACATAGCAAGATCTCATCTCTGCAAAAAAGAAAAACTTAGCCATGCACCTGTAGCTGCAACCATTATTTCACATTTAGAATAACAGCTACTCGAGAGTCTGAGGCTGGAGGATCACTTGAGCCCAAGAATTCAGAGGCTGCAGTGAACTATGATCATGCCACTGCACTCTAGCCTGGGCAACAGAGTGAGACCCTATCTCAATCAATCAATGCCAGGCAAAGACAGGAGAGCTATTTACCAAGTTCATGTTCTCCATGGTCCTGGGCATGCAGGTAGACTACATTTCCCAGATATCTTTGCAGGTAGACACAGCCATGGGACTGAGTTCCAGCCAACAGAACATGGTTGGCACCGATGTGTGCACTTCCAGGCCTGGACCGGGAAACTGTTCCAAGTTTGATTCTTCCACACTCTTGCTTAATTCGGGACCTGATGCCATTATACCCAGCAACTTTGAAAGCCACGTGTTGAGGATGAGGGATCTACAGATGGAAGGTGTCTAGAGAGCCACCTGCCAATTAGGGACACCAACTTTGGCTTTCATGTGACTGATGAAGAAGCTTCTACAGTGTTTAAAATATCATATGTTCTTGGCATTCACATCTAATACTGCCTTCGATAATACAATTGGAGATGAAGCCCCAAGGGAAGCACTGCAGGGCAGTGCAGGTGGCCACAGGGAAATAGAACTGACCAATAATCCTAGTTTTATCCCCACAAAACAATGGTAGCTTAAAATAGAAATTAAAGTTGATTATTTGCGCATTGGAGTTTGTGGACTGATTTTTTTCTTGCCACTTCTCCAATAATGGAGCTAAAAATGTGGTCCTTCCTTCCTCATAGAGTTGTAAGAATCAAAATCAAATAATGTACTTCACAGTAAACTGTAAATTATTCTGAAATACAATTTATCATTATTGTCATCATCATCATTAACTTTGGCCAAAGTTGATGGGGAAGGAATCTCAAGGGTCCAGATCAGGGGACATTTATAGCAAGAAGGCCAGATCCTTCTGCCAGCCCAAAGAAAAGGGGAAATGTCTACTCCTTGGATAAGGCCTCTAATCCCAATTCACAGATCCTAATCCTGAAGAAATGGCTCCTTCTCTATTCCTCAACCCCTATGCCCTTCCTCAAGCAAAAGCAGCCTTGTTTCCTAGAGATGTATCAGATGCTCCTGATGACAAAAGAGAAAGAGGACTTCTGATGGAGGACAGAACCTGAGAATGTGAAGGGTGTCACCACCTCACCCGGGAGGCAGGGCTGAGTCCACTTCACTCAGTTCTCCAGGAGCCCACGCCCCACGTAGGAACAAGCTGATCTTCCCTCCAAAGGAGGCTGTCAGCAAATAGTATCTACATCCACCAATGGCAACTTACCTTCTTCACTATGTTTGATCCTTAATGGAGACATTGCTTTATGGAAATAAACAATCATTATTTCACATCCATAATCATAGCTTAAAATAATTAGTACATTTATTAAGCACCCACTGGGTGGCAGGAACTATATTAAAAATGTCAATACCGCATATCCTCACAAAAATTATTATTATACTCATTTCTCTTTTTGTTTTTGCTTTTTTTTTCTTTTGAGACAGAGTCTCACTCAGTCACCCGGGCTGGAGTGCAGTAGCATGATCTCAGCTCACTGCAACCTCCACCTCCCAGGTTCAAGCGACTCTTCTGTCTCAGCCTCCTGAGTAGCTGGGATTACAGGCACCCACCACAATGGCCAGTCAAATTTTTGTATTTTTGGTAGAGAAGGGGTTTCACCATGTTGGCCAGGCTGGTCTCCAACTGCTGACCTCAAGTGATCCACCCACCTTGGCCTCCCAAAGTGCTGGGATTATAGGCATGAGGCACTGCTCCTGCCCTTATTATCCTCATTTCAAAGATGAAGCACCTAAGACTCAGAAAGGCCAGGTGACTTGTCCTAAATCACAACGCTTGGTTGTGGCAAAGTCAGAGTTCAAATCTATGACTGCCTGACTTCAGAGGCCAAGCTCTTACTCAGTAAGCTATATGGCATCTTATTTTCTGTTTATGTTGTTACAGGCATCGGCCATGTGTTCTACACATGTAGGGCATCTGATGCTTTTTAAAAAAGAAACATTATTATCAAGTCTCATTGGCCTCCTTGTTTTGCATGGTACCACGTTAACTGAAACTCATGGATACCATCCATGTTCTCACTTTGCAATTCTCAGTTGCCGTGGAGCTGTGCAAAGCAAGAACAGCCTGTGTTATCCTCATTGCCATTATCAGAGTATCAGACTGCAATCATGCTGCATAACAGGCCTTTCCAAAACTCAAGGACCTACCACCACAGGCATTTGATCCGTGTCACTCTCGGATGGCTGAGGTGGCTGCGGCAGCTCTGTGTCCGGCTGCAGGGCAGCTGTGCCTGTCTCCAGACTCTGTGTTGGGTTCATACCTATCCATGTGTCTGCACCTTCTTCTTGGACCAGCAGGTAGCAGGTCATATTATTCTCGTGGAATATCCTAGGAGTTCTGTACAAGAGGCCAAGTTGCACTAGAACATTTAAGGCCTCTAAACATTCTCAGCATCCCATTGGCCAAAACGAGTCAGTTAGCCAAGCTGACATCAATGAGGTGGGAACGTGTACTCCACTCACAGTTGGAGGGTACTGTCAAGTCACATGGAAAAAGGTAGAGATATACAATCCTATTTCAGGGGGTAAAAAAATAAGACCCAGAGCCAGTCAGCCACAGTCAGTGTCTTCATCATCATTACCAGCAGGCTTCTAGCTTGGTTAGTAGGTTGGCAGAGAGGAGTCCTGATATCCTTCTGAAGGCTGCAGGGGACACATCAGCCTAAGAGATAGAGGATGGCCTCCCCTTCCCTTCCACCTTCTCCTCCCTCCCAGTGAGATCTTGGCTTCTCCCTCTGCCTCTAGGCACGCTCCTCTCAACTCCTTCCCTTTCCTTGCCTCTGGCTATTGCAGAGACAGTCAGGTTCTCATCAAAACCCAACTGACCCAAAACAGGACAGCAGCAAAATTCGGAATCCAATTCACCAAAATAAATAGAGTCCCTCAGCTGTGCAGCTATTTCCTGACTTAAACTTCATAACTGTATGAAGTACGCAGGGCCGGATTTGTGTTCCAGGTTCCCACTGTATGGGTGGGAATATTGAAGCTCAGAGAAGTTAGGATTTGCTAAAAGTCTCATGGGAGCGTCACAGTGGCCCAGCCCAAACTTGAATACAGGTCTTCTCTCTCCAGGCCCTGGTAATGGGAGGAAGGAAAAATCATAAAACCCAGATCCTGAAAACAGCTAGGGTTTGGGCAAGTCAGACTCGGTTGGGAGAAACGTCTGGGAAAAGGTGTGTCCGACAAAGATTCCCTGCACACACTTCCCTCCGGAAGTTTGGTCTGCACAGCTGAACATAGTCCAGCTCTCAACAGTCCTCCACTGGGACGTGGCCAGAAGCATCTGGGCCACAAGAATTCAGTGTCCTTCTGAGTGTCTTAAGAAGAGCCGATTTGCGTCTGAATTCTAGGAACTGTATGAGTTTATTCACGTCCATCACTAGGCCCCAAAGCGGCGTTGTTTTCTATTTCTCCAGTGCCTTTTCTCCAGCCACCCTTCCTCTCCACCCACCCCATTCCTGCCCGTCCCACCTTCTCTAGACATGAAGATGGTCTCCTGGCTTATTGGGTTTGAAATGAAATAAAAATTTTAAACAGACTCCAACCTGCAGACATTTTAGCTATAAAGTGGTATTGCTCTGTTTTGGGAATGATAGTAAAATAAGGACTTTTTTTAAAAAAGTTAATGAATTGGCTGACATTATGATGTCAGAAGGACTGGAGCCAAAGGTGTTTTGCTAAAGGGAGTCTCCCCACAGCCCCCACTCCAGACGACACAGCACCCCTGGAGCCCATAGTACTTGCGACTGTTCACGCTGTTTACACACCCAGCTCCGCTGACTGCCTCTTTGTGGGAAGTTGTTTACATGAATTTATTTTGGGAAAATTCCATTAGACAGCACCGGGATTTCTTCACAAATCATTGCCTCTCACTTGTGTCTTGATCAAATCTGGGCAGGCAACTTTTTCTGCAGAGCCCTGTCTCCCTATGTTTCTATTAGGGATTGAGGGGGTACTCAGGGAGAGGGGACAGAAAGGATAATGAAGTAGCCAAGGATGGCTTGGAAAGAAGAGGCCTGTCTGGTTGGATTCAAAACAACACTTGAGGGACAACAAAGGGGTCTCTACTGGCTTGGGGACTGCAGACTCACATGCGGTTTTCCAGGCCACAGCCGTTCATGGACTTGCCCATCCTGTGCCTGGCCCTGTGTTAAGATGCCTGGACACAAAGACACATTGCCAATGCTCCATGATTCCAAGAACCTTGGAATTCAATGAAAGAGCGACAGACTCAAGCAATTCCAATCAAATAGTCTTGAGGTCCTGCTTGCCCCACCTGACCCTTCGTTAGGTGTATGGATCCTTCATTAGGTGTGTGGGTCCTCCGTTAGGTGTGTGGATCCTCCGTTAGGTGTGTGGATCCTCCGATAGGTGTGTGCATCCTCCGTCAGGTGTGTGCGTCCTCCGATAGGTGTGTGGGTCCTCCGTTAGGTGTGTGGATCCTTCATTAAGTGTGTGGATCCTTCGTTAGGTGTGTGGATTCTTCGTTAGGTGTGTACGTCCTCCGTTAGGTGTGTGCATCCTCCGTTAGGTGTGTGGATCCTCCG
>NC_045449.1:37429805-37447223 GCF_002776525.5 Piliocolobus tephrosceles | reverse complement strand
CCTCCGTTAGGTGTGTGCATCCTCCGTTAGGTGTGTGGACCCTCCGTAAGGTGTGTGGATCCTCCGTAAGGTGTGTGGATCCTCCGTTAGGTGTGTGGATCCTTCGTTAGGTGTGTGGATCCTCCATTAGGTGTGTGGATCCTTCGTTAGGTGTGCCAACTCACTTTTGTCATTCTGTCTGTTGAAGGAGAATTCCAAACACTGGATGCACCCCAGTTAGCTACCATTGGTTTAACCTCACATTGGCATCACATGTAACCACCCAGTCACTTCTTTAGTGCTGCAGCAATTCTCTCTTGTCCCCAAAGACAGATTTACCGGATACCAGCTTGGTGCCAATGCCCATGGATCGGAGATGCTGAGACATTGCCCTTGCTCTGCAAAAACTCAACCTGGACCCAGCGAGGAGGGAGAGGAATGGGACCACAGATAAACCATAAAGGAGACACTTGCTCCCTGGTGAGGGAAGCTGGCTGTGGTTCCTGGTGCCCTCCAAGGAGAGCTAGAAGGAAGGGGACAGCTCCTGGCAGTAACCCGGTTCCACTCATGGATCCAGCCACCCTGTGCCTTCATCTATCCAGCAAGTCTGACTTCCTTATCCCAAAACACTTCTCCCAACACACAGACTGCCAAGGTATATGGTCACAGGGTTCACTGAACACCCCTGGGAGGGATCTGCTTCCCTGGGTTTCCTGGTTTCTAATCAGAAGGGGCTGCACCACTAGGTCTGCACATGTGTTAGCCATAAGAACCTCTGTGGAAACACCTTGGGCTGTGCTAGTGGCCCACATTTACTGAGCACTTACTACACATTAGGCACAGGTGGCACAGGTCTACATGTTTCACATGTGTCAATCCACTTAATCCTCACAGCAACCCCGTAACCAGTACTTATAGCCATCCACCGGGAACACATTGCAAGACCCCCAGTGGATACCTGAAACCTTGGATAGTACCGAACCCTTTATACACTGTTTTTTCCTATACATACATAATTGTGGTAATGTTTAATTTATAAATTTGGCACAGTAAGAGATTAACAACAATAATTAATAGGAAAACTATACCAATATACTGTAACAAAAATAATGTGAATGTGTCCTCTCTCTCTTTGTGTCTATCTCTGTCTCTCTCTATCTCTATCTCTTTCTCTCTCTCTCTCAAAATATCTTATTGTAGTGGACTCACCCTTGTGACCTATCAATCTGAAAACCAAGACAGCTTCTAAATGAATAACGGACAGGGAGTGTCTACAGCACAAATAAGCCGGACAAGGAGATGATTCAGGGCCCTCGTAGAACTGAGCAGGACGGCACAAGATTTCATCACACTACTCAGAATGGCAGACAATTTAAACTTACAAACTGTTTATTTCTGCAATTTTCCATTTAATGTTTTTGGATCACAGTTGATCAAGGATAACTGAAACCATGGAAAGCGAACCCGTGAATAAGGGAAGACTACTGTACTACAGATAAGCAAACATTAAAGAATAAGTCACTTACCCAAAAAGCCAGTTAAGGAACCAGATAAAAGCACAGCTCCTTCTGTCGATGAAAGAGTGGGTCTGCTCCACCTCACAGCTCTCACTCTTGGATCTCAGTGTTGGAAACAAGAAGACCTGCTTTGCAGACACCACTCCACGCCCCTACGAGTTTAAAAGCCACCGCCAGGAGCCTGTGAGTAGGGAGGCAGTGGAACAGTATGGATTGAGCATTTACTTCAGAGTCGGATCTCACTCATATTCCAACTCCATCTCTCAATAACAGGGCAAGTTACTTCACCAAACTTCTTAAACTTTCCAGATCTTGTTTCCTTCATAGGCCGTCTACGATGTTAAATGAGATAATGTATGCACAACACCTAGTGCAGCTTACAGTAGGTATTCAAAAATACAGCAATTGTTATTAAGATGGGTACAAGAGGCAGTATGTTGTAAGATGTTCATGCAAGATGTGGTGCCATTATTGGGCTATTCCTTGAGCTTCAGAGAGGCTCTATTTGGGAGATGGAAACCATCGGAGCAACTGAACTTATTTTATTTCATATCCTCCACTGTTCTCAACACATTTCCATGCACATAGCAAGTGCTGTTGAATGAATGATTCATGGATGGCTGGATTGGTGGGAGGATGGTTGGAAGGATGGATGGACGGATGGATGGACAGATGGGTGGACGGATAGATGAATGGACAAATGGACAGATGGACAGATGGATGGACAGATAGATGGATGGTCTAAACTTGTTAACTCCTTATAAAATATTCCATCATACACCTCTACATGTCACATTTCAACACCTCAAGGAATGCTCCCGTCTTTGACTCCTCCCCATTCTTTCAAACCTGTGATTCATCCTGCCAGATAATCTCATTGTTGTCTGTCTGCTCAGCCCCTTTGCAATGATGCATTGTTCCACTGTCTGGGGTTCTTGACTCTCGCTCTGCCTCCGAACAGTTTTAGAGCCACACTCCACATCCATGGGCCAGTTCCATCCCAGTTCCCAGTACTATCCTCCACAACCCCAGCCTGTGCACAGTGTGGTTCAGCTGTTGGGGAGGAGGTAATGTCCAGGTATGCATTCCCTGAAGCCCTGGTCCCTGGAGACCTGGGCTGGAACAGTGGTTCCTGTGTGTCTTGGCATTCCATGGCCAGACTCCAGCCACGCACTGAGGTTGTTTCATGCACAGTCCTAAGTGCTCTGTGTTCTGCCTACACAGGAGCCAGGAGCAAACCCAGCCTGAGGCTCTGTCGCCCTCCATTGGCAGTGGCTCCAGCAGAGCATGGAGCCATGGCATGCGATGGCTTCCTGGAAGCCAATGCAGCCCTCCAGTTGCAAAAGGCATAGCTGGATTCCCAAAGGTCAGGGCTGCCGGTCTGGCACAGTCATGCACCCACCAATATACCATCATAGACAGCTCTCACCATGACCAGTCACAGAAAATCTACCTGATATCTTAGTGAGTCTGTTCCCTTCCTCTTATAGATGCAGCAGTACCAAGAAAACCTCAGGTCCAAGTTCTCAGGGGATCGTGCATGTCACCCTCCCGGTTTTATACCTGGTGGGGAAGACAGAAAGGTGGACGTGGCTTTTTTCCCCATAACTGGGGATAATAGTGAGGCCAGGTTTAGGCTGTGGTGGCATTAATGGGTCTTTGTCTCTTTTAACATCTCAGCCTGTTTCTGGAAAGAACAGCCTATGTTTTGTAAGAGTTCTGAGTGGTAGGATGCTAATTAGCAATTATAAATTTAATGGGAGGGCATCAGCTCCCACCTGGCTGAAGTTCAGATCTGTGCAGACAGACACTGATGACAAGCAGCCCTGGCTTAGGGGAAAGGCAACTTGTCAGTCATGAGTTATCCCCTATACCATGTGTTGGAAGCATATCCAGAGGCTGATGTCATGTCACTTGCTACTCACTTTACCTTTGGTCACTGGCCTCTCTTGCCCAGAGCCCCTGCTCCAACTTTCTCCCAGGAATTCCATTACCTCTGCTTCAGTGCTGCCTTCTCCTGGATGTCACCTCTGTGCTATTGGTTCCAGAAAAAAATATGCATTTTATAGGGACGTGAAGGTAGGTGCACTGCTCTGGAATCACTTCCATTCAGTTTAACCTGGAGCCCATCTCTGTGATAAGCACATCCACTCCCCTTGCAAAGACATCGCCGCCAAGTGATCCTGTGGTTTGCCAGGCCCTCCACCTTCCCTGCAGGCTCTTCACTCAGGGCCATGTTAGAGAGGAACAAAGAAGTGGTGGGGGGTCACCCTAAAGGATAGAGCAGGTGCCTAAATCATCTAGGCAGAAGGTTAGTTCCCAAAGAGACTGTTAGTTACTGGCTTGGGCTAAGGTTACCTGACTGAACTAAAATGTATGGTTTTCTGTCCAACTCCATCTTCCAGGAATAAAAGGGTCGCATGACGAAGAGAAAATCTATTACAGAGAATTGTCCTTGAACTATAATTTCACTGCATATATCATTTTAGTATGAGAAAATGTATGCCCCCACTGAAAACATACAAGCAGCAACCTCAGAGAGGGATGGGAGGGTTAAAGGAGATGGGTGCCCAAGGCTCCTGGCTTTGTGTGAATGCTCAAAAAGTAGCTGCAATTATTATTTTTATCAAAATGAAGTTTACAATGACTCTGCTTTGAACATCATAGAAGTTAAAAGAGACCTTCCCAGGGCTGTGTCTTACCCCACTCACGTCAGTGTCCAGGAATGCAGAGAAATGGCCTGACATTCACAGCTTGTCAGTCAATTCCATGACTGGGGCCAGAATCCCCAGTCACTAGCAGTCTCATTGGTGGACTGCAGTCCCAGGTGTTGTGGAAGAGGGCAGGGGATGGAGGAGGGCAGGCACAGTTCAGAGGAGAGCTGCCTACTCTTATTTATGAATTTGACCCTCCCCAGATTCCAGGGACAGAAGTTTAGACTTTCCCCAGTCCAGGCTGGCTAAGGGCAAGATGATTAGAAGAGAACCTGGGCCATGCAGAGGAAGCCACCATGTATATTAAAGACCTGGGTTCCAGGGAGCTAGTAATGTTCTGTTCTTGATCTGGGTGCTGGTTACAAAGGTGTGATAACTTTCTAAAAAATCCTCAGGTTGTATATTTAGGATTTGTGCAGTTTCCTGCACTTATACTTTGATTAAAGATTTATTTTTTAAAATCACCAAAAACCAAATACCCTCCCACACAACCTCTGGATTCTTCCCTGCACCAACCTGCTGGGCAGAGATGCGCATCCTTGCAGCCGTTGCTGTAAATTGTCTAGTTTGTTTGCTGATCTACTTAAGAAACAGAATCCCATTCTGTTGCCTAGGCTGGAGTGCATAGCTCGCTGCAGCCTCAAACTCCTGGGCTCAAGCGATCCTCCCATCTCATCCTCCCAAGTGGCTGAGACTACAGGTATGTGCCAGCATGCCTGGCTATAAACTGTCCTGTTTAATCCAAGTCATTGAGAGATTGGGTCAGGCCAGTCAGGACTCCCATGGGATATCTTACTCTTTCACTGCAAAACTCAGAGTCTGACCTTGATTCATTCTTTCATTTATTTAACATGTTTATATGCACCACATGTTTATACTCATCAGATGCTAAACTGGACTTCCCATCCCTCACCCTGAAACCTGCCTGACCTCCATTAGCCGATACATCACCATCTACCCAGACACAGAGTCCAGGAGCTGTGATTCCACCTCTAGTCTACCCCACCTTTCTGGTTTACAAGAGCCAATCAGTTATGCTTCATATTCTGCTTTGGAAAATTCATCAGACTCCAGCTCTTCCTCTCCAACCACATGGCCTGTCCCTCATCCTCTCACTCATGGGCCATCACAGTGGCCTCCTACCTCGTGTCTCTGTCTGCAGCCTTCATGGCCTTGAAGATGACCTCTGATATGGTTTGGCTGTGTCCCCATCAAAATCTCATCTTGAATTTTAGCTCCCATAATTCCCATGTGTTGTGGGAGGGACTCAGTGGGAGGTAATTGAATCATGGGGGCAGGTCTTTCCCGTGCTATTCTCATGATAGTGAATAAGCCTCACAAGATCTAATGGTTTTATAAAGGGGAGTTCTCCTGCACACATTCTCTTTGTCTGCTGCCACGTAAGACGTGACTTTACTCTTCCTTCACCCTCCACCATGATTGTGAGGCCTCCCCAGTCATGTGGAACTGTGAGTCAATTAAACCTCTTTCCTTTATAAATTACCCAGTCTCAGGTGTATCTTTATTAGCAGCATGAGAACAGACTAATACAACCTCCTATGCCAACATCAGAGATAGGGTCATTCATCATCCAAGACCATCAATTCCTCCTGACTGCCCATGGAGAGAGGGTCTACATCTCTCTACTTGCCAACAAGGCCCTTCATGATCCAAGCGCACTTCCCACTGCATTCCTCCATTCACCTACCACCAACTGCGATGGGCCACTCTCCACTCCCCATGGACATCTAACACATTTTTATTTCCATGACTTGGCTCACACTATTCTTCCAATACCAGATACTCTCCCCACTTGCCCATCTTTTGACACTTCACTTAGCCTCCAGGACTCTGCTGAGAAGTGACCTCCTTTGAGAAGCCTTCCCTAATCCCTTGGTCAGCTCTAATTGCCTCTTCACTCAGCATCTACCACATGCTGGTAGTCCTTTAATACCATTTTGCCTTGTCTTGCCATGATTGTTACACAATCAGAAACACCAGCTGGGTCACCCTACAAAATAGTTTCAGAAACTGGACCTTTCCAGCCACTTCTAAGACTGCTGGACACTCTGTCCAAGTCACCACATCTCTTGCTGGGATTTTCACAACTGTCCCCTAATTGTTCTCCTTTTATTTTATTCTGGTCTCCTCCTCCACAAGATCTCTTCTTTAAAGACTGGTGCTGCTAAAGATCTCAGGGCATATTAATCTTCAGTGTAAAGTCTCTCTCAGAATAAAATCCAAAGTCCTCACCATGGGATGCAAGGTTCCTGGATCCATAAACCAAAACCAAGGCAACTCTCTCCAAGGTCCTACAGGATGGGTCCAGTCACTTCTCTATAAGATCCTATGAGACAGAGCCCAGTCACCTCTCTACAAGGTCCTATAGAACAGGACCCAGTCACATCTCTACGAGGTCCTACCGGACAGGTCCCTATCACCTCCTTACAAGGTCCTATAGGACAGGTCCTTGTTACCTGTCTCCAAGGTCCTACGGGATGTGTTCCTATCACCTCTTTATAAGGTCGTACAGGAAGGGGTCCAGTCACCTCTTTACAAGGTCCTATGAGACTGGGCCCAGCCATCTTTCTACAAGGTCCTACAGGAAAGGGCCCTGTAGCCTGTCTCCAAGGTCCTATGGGATGTGTTCCTATCACCTCTCTACAAGATCTTATGGGATGGGCCCAGTCACCTCTCTACAAAGTCCTATGGGACAGGGCCCTGTCACCTCTCTATAAGGTCCTATGGCATGGGCCCTGTCGCCTGTCTGCAAGGTCCTATGGGACAAGGTCCTGTCACCTGTCTACAAGGTCCTACAAGACAGGGCCCTGTCACCTCTCTACAAGGTCCTACAGGAAAGAAGTGAATAGTTTTGGTTTTATATCTCTTTTAAGTTTCATAGATATTTGACCCAAAGAAAGCACTCAAAGTTGGGTAGAGAAAAGCCAGGAGGGCTTCCTGGAAGAAAAGGCTTTTGAGCTAGATTCTGAAGGAAGTATAGCAAAACAGAGAAAAAGCAGGGAGAAAATTCAATGAGGAGAGCCCACAGGAACAAAGACATGGAATCAGGATAGAGCTTCACCCATGTGGGGCAAACCCTGGGCTCAAATAGGGGGTTAATAATAAGTGAAGTTGGTACCACACATTTATCCTCTTTTTCTTTTACACTTCCCAGAGCTTCAGTGGAGGCTTCAGAGAGGGCTGTCACCTCTCTACAGGCTTCTCCTCAGCAAGGGCCAGCCATCTCTCTGACCTCAGCTCCTACCTCCACCCAGCCCCAACTCTTTCATGGGGACCCTTGGCCCCTGGGTAAGGCCTCAACCACACCACCATGATGATGCCACCACTTCAGAGCCTTGGCGTTTGCCATTTCCTTCACCTGGCAAGTCCTGCCTCCCCTTCTTGCTGCTCCTTTGGGTTATTCATTCTCATGCATCGTAAGGAAGGCTTTACCACATCTCTCCTCAACCCTCCCCGCATACTCCACTTTCCTTCTTAGTTCTCCACAGCACCTACGACCCCTAACATGCTATGTTTCTCTCTTTGTGTTTGTTGATGGTGATCAGAATTTCAGCTCCCTGAGAGCAGAGACCTCGTTTTATTAGCTGTTTCTTTCCAGGGCCAAAAACGGCACTTGGCTCATAGGAGGTGCCCAGTTATTATTTGTAGTGAATGAATGAATAACGCACACATCTGTTCCCCATCACTATATGATGTTAGTAAGAAATATTTTGGCTTCCCAGGACAGAAAGCCAATTTAAACTAGCCCAAACAAAAAGGGACATGGACTGGCTCACAGAATCCATGGGCAGAGTCCACGTGGCAAGAGATATGGAAGGTGGCAATTCTCACGGTTTATATCTAATAGCTTGAGCTGCCAGAGAATAAGCCACTCAGTTTCATTTCCAAAAATCCCAAGGAAGAAAACTGATGTGTGCTGCTCAGGTCAGGCACCCATCCCTGGACCAATCAACTGTAGGCCAGGGCAGTGCCACAGCCTTCATGTGAATAAGAGAGGGAGGGAAGGGCAATGCCTAGAAGATGAGGGCATGGTGGGAGGGGAAACTGGGCAGACAAGCCCAGAGATGCCCATGATGAATGAGTGACCTGAAGTCTTAGCAACCCTTGCATACCCCAGAAGAGTCTAACACCGTGCTTGCCTTTCAGTAGGACACTTTAGTAAGCGTCTGCTGTTATTGAATCACCGGTGCTGCTAATGTATCTATTATTCTTTGAGAAGCAGGATGAAGGAAGCCAATTATATAGGAGGCCTGATGCCTGCCCTCAGAGAGCCTACAAACGACTGAATTATGTCCAAGCTTGTTCTAGTGGTAGAAGCCTTTCTGCTGAGGCCTAAATGTAAAACACTTCATGATGGTGAGCAGGGGATGGTCGAAGCAAGGGTTGGAGGTGGGGTGGGTCCCCTGTTCATTTGTTTATCCCTCCAGGCCTTGCCATCCCCCACCCCCAGGAGAAGCAGGCTCTGCACAGAAACCATAGGACCCCATAGATCCCAGTTTGAAACCCACCATCTCGGGCCATGAGTGCCCTATGGGCAAGTTTATGTCTCTTTCATCTTTCTGTCCCTAGTTCCCAGCTCAATAAAAAATATATGTATGTATTGGTTGATTCTTTCAGTGAAAGATTGAAAGATTTCAATCTCTTGTGAAATACCTGAAGAATCATCATCACAAAGCACATGAGCAAATGCATAGTTTTGATTATATATCTCTTTTAAGTTTCATAGATATTTGGCCCAAAGAAAGCACTCAAAGTTGGGTAGAGAAAAGCCAGGAGGGCTTCCTGGAAGAAAAGGCTTTTGAGCTAGATTCTGAAGGAAGTATAGCAAAACAGAGAAAAAGCAGGGAGAAAATTCAATGAGGAGAGCCCACAGGAACAAAGACATGGAATCAGAATAGAGCTTCACCCATGTGGGGCAAACCCTGGGCTCAAATAGAGGGTTAATAATAAGTGAAGTTGGTACCACACATTTATTCTCTTTATCTTTTACACTTCCCAGAGCTTCAGTGGGGGCAGACTGGGATCCAGCAAGAATGCCAAAGCAGCCATCTCATGATGTTTGACAACATTTGTCTGAGCTGTTTCATGTTTAACATGTCTTCCAACTCTGTAAAATTACAGAATGGAATATGAAAGATGGCATCTCATTCTATTGCTGGTGAAAAGGATGAAAAAAAAAAAGACACCACTTGTTTTTTTCATTCATGCAGATGATATTGGTTGAGCACCTATTATGTTCTTAAGCACGATACTAGACGCAAGCGATATCAAGTTGGCTAAGACTCTCCAACAACCATGCTTTGGGCTGATAGATGTGTGAACAAACAACTACTGGTGGTGATCGCTGTAATGGAAGAAGGTGACACAGGTGCAGAGGAGGAAATGGCTAACTTCCAGAGAAGCCAGGTAAGGCCTCAAGGTAGAAGCAACCTCTGAACTGAATCTTGAGTTTTTTCCGTAAAGGACCATATAGTAAATATCTGAAGCTTTGCAGGCCGTACGGTCTCTGCTGCAACTACTCAACTCTGCCACTGTAACACAAGGTCAGCCACAGACAATAGATAAATGAACGGGTGTGACTGTGCACCAAAAGTTACGTTATTTGTGGACACAGAAATTTAAATTCTGTATAACTTTCATGAGTCAGGAAACGTCATTCTTCTTCTGGCATTTTTCGGCCATTAAAAAATACGTTTTTCACCAACCCGATGCTTAAAAATGAAAACACAAAAACTTTCTTGGCTCATGGGCCACAGGAAAACCAGGTAGTGGGACAGATGTGACCCGCGGGTGGTGATTTGCAGACCCCTGTCTTAAAGGATGAATTGGCATACCCCCGGTGAAGATGGAGTTACGGGTTAGTAATGAGAGTAAAGGGGGGGTCTCTGCAGTGTAAGGTCCTTAGCCAAGTCTCAGAAACACATAAAGAAAGAGTCTATTTGGGAAATCGAGGTCTGTTGTGAGAGTGAGACCTGGGGTCCGGGTTGAAACTGGAAAAGTCAATAGTCAACATTTTTTATATGCCCACTATTGAACACATCATTATTTTAAAATTATACTACATAAAATTACAATTAAATAAATTACATTTAAAAGAAAATTGGCCAGGCCCAGTGGCTCAAGCCATAATCCCAAACTTTGGGAGGCTGAGGTAGGCAGATTGCTTGAGCCCAGGAGTTCAAGACCAGCCTGGGCAACATAGCAAAACCTCGTCTCTACTAAAATTACAAAAATTATCCAGGAGTGTTGGCGCACCTGTAGTCCAAGCTGCTTGGGAGGCTGAGGTGGAAGGATGGCTTAAGCCCAGGAGATGGAGTTTGCAGTGAGCTGTGATCACGCCACTGCACTCTAGCCTGGACGACAGAGTATGACTCTGTCTCAAAACCAGAAATCACACACACCAAATAAAGATAATAAATACTCAAAAACTCATCACTTCCTCATTATTTCTGATATTTTACTATTATGTTTGCCTGTGAGATTATTTACCTCTAGTGCATCCACATAATGGAGATGCCATGACATGCTACTGTTTCTCTTCCCAACTCTGTATTCTGCTACTTCACATGGGTAGCTCGACCTTGGCCATGATGGGGATATTGACACTACAGGAATTGACAAAGGCTATAATGTAGGGCTTCTTTTTAGTCCCCCAGAGAATCAGTGGTTAAGCCTTTACCACTGACTGCAAGCAAGAGAAAATTAAGTCCAGGACTTAAGTAATGATGGCAAAAGTGGAGAGAAGGGGGATGACTGGGATAGAATTAGACTCAACCAGGTAGCTTTGGAGGAATGAGGGAGAAGCGGAAGAGAAGGATACCTCCAAGGCCTAGAAAGCTATTTATAAAGAAGCACTTTGAGAACTAGACTTGGCTCGGTACTTCCTCCACACGCCTTCTCATTGAACAACCCCAGAAGGAAGTGTGGGAGCTCCAAGCCCCAGGCCCCTGGCAGCTGGCGCAGCAGCAGGAGGCACGGAACCCTTGCCTAAGATCACCCGAGGAGGTGTTGCTATGGCCAAGCCCCCAGCGTTCCAATCCCCCTGCACCACAGGCCCGTGTCTGTGTATGTTTACATCTCATATATAGCTCCGTGCAGAGCTGTGTGGGCACCCACAGTACTCCACGAGCGGTCTGTGTGTATTTATAACCACACAGCCATGTGTGGACAGCCCCACATATAGATCTCACCTCCATCACTTCACACATCCCTGAGGTGCCTGGGGCCTGCTTCCTGACCTCACATCGGGGGCTGTGCGCCTGCTAATTGACTCTGATGGGAACCGTGCCCTGCCAGCCAAAGGCATGCAGCCCACCTCCCACAGCCAGCGCCTGCTACCTCCCACCGCCCTTGGGGGCCGGACCTTCCTGGTAAAGCTGTATGAGAAGCAGCTATAAACATGCCGCAGGCTGACCTGCATATGGAAATGAAGCTCGCGGTTTGCCTGGCGCCCAGCCACAGGCCTGTGGCCTCACTACCGCCAAGTATGTTTAGCATGAACTTCGTTCACTTTGCCCCCCTCCACTCCTTTTCAGTCCCTCTCATCTGCTGTCCTGTCTTACTCTCAGTTTGGGGTGCCTCTTTCCAGGCTGGAGTCTTATCCTCAATGCTGCACGGAGGGCTTGGCCTCATCACCCCCCATCTGACAATAAGAACAACAATATAATCGTAGCTTGCAATTTCTGTGCTGGGCACTTCATGTCCATTATCATGCTGAATACACATGGAGGCCCCATTTTACAAACAAGGAACCTAAGGCTACAACAGGGTCATTTGGTGGGGAGATCAGGAAGGAAGAAGTCAAGGTTGGCAGAGTGGTTGGGGCTCCCTGAGCTGCACATGCTATGCTGGGAGGGCCTCTGGATGTAGGAGAAAGACAAGGAGGCCATCACTAGGCCAGTGATGGCCGAGTAGAGAGAAGGGGATGATTGGCATAGACTCGGCATCAACCAGGTAGCTTGGCAGGATGAAGGAGGAGGAAGAGGAAAAGAAGGATGCTTCCAAGCCAGAGAAAGAACTATTTATAGAGGACACTCAGTCTTTTTCCAATCGAGAGTGGCGCAAAGACCATCCAAGAGGCTGTAATGGGAGGAAGATGCCATTCTGGGGGCACAGGCTGCTCCTGGTTGGTCAAGGTGCTTACTCTTAGACAGTGCCAGGCTCAGCTTCCTAAGGGATCTGATCTGGAAGCTTATATTGAAGACACGGCCTGAACAGTTGCCCTGGACGTGCTTCAGGAAGGTCAGTCCATCATTTCCTCACCATTTCACAACCTTCCCTGAGGTGGGATCCAACCACCTTGGGGAGAGGAGATGGGAGAGGTAGCCATAAGACTTCTCTTGTTGTCAATGGACAGCAGCCTAGGGAGGCTTTCCTGGGCTTTGTTCTCTCAATGCCCCAACATAGGCTGAAGTTAACCAAGGTTGGAGTTGCGGTCATCTCCTACTTTCATTTGGCATGTCATTGTCCTTTGCAGGCTTACCCTTACCCATAAACATGTATGTCAGCCCCTCCCTCCCTCCTTCCTTACCTTTTTCTTTCCTCCTTCCCTTCTTCCTATTCATTTTTTCTACAATTTAACAGAATATTCTTTTTTGAGTTGAAGCACTATCAACGTCCTTATGACCTCCATCTATTTGCTCCTGTGTCTGCCCTCTGGGGCCCTAGCTACCCTGTGGAATAGGTTCTTTTGCTATCCCCATTTTAGATATGGAGAATTGGAGGCTCAGGAGGATTAAGTAACTTGCCCCATGTTTCACAGCCAACAGGTAGCAGAGGTAGGAATTGGACCCAGGTAGCCTGATGCAAAAGCCAGTTCTCTTAACCACCAGGATGCACTGGTTTTTCTCTGTCTTCCATTTGCAAATCTTCAAATATCTTCTCAAAGGTCATCTCATCCAGCTCCCTGCTTTTAAGCAGGAATGCCTTAACCATGTATGTCCACTTTATGTCTTTCAGAGGCCTTAGAGATTCAACCACAAAAGAGAGATAGTGAAATAAACTATGCTGAGCATCACCAGGAACCAGGAACCATGTGCACCATCTAGCTACATTACTTGCAGTCACCCATTTGGGGATCTTCCCTAAATCAGCCTCCCATCCCTCCTAGCACTCCTGCAGCATGTCTCCCCTAATTCTGTGCTGGTAGATCCCCACTGCATACCTTCCATCCCCCACTCCCAAGCGTTGGGTCATAATAAACCCAGCTGAAATACAAGTCCAAGCCCTGCCTATTGTCATCACCGTAAACAGCCTGGACCCGAAGGCTGCCTCTCTCACTCCCCAGAAGATTAATAAATCAGATTCAGACGCCTATTGTTCTGGACACAGTCAGAATCAATTGCAGGATTTTAAATCTCTCAGCACAGAGCAGCTGGCTGGCAACAAGAGGCCCCGCAATGTCTCTGGGAAAGCTAGCCAGGGACGGAAATAAGAAAGAGAAAAAGGGAAGATCAAATAATCAATAGTTACCACACACTCTTGGCTATCACACAGTATTGCTCAGGAGGCTGGTCCCCAACTTTATTGTGAGTCACACATAGAAAAGAGACGAGGAGGAAGCAGAAAGTCCGACTGGGAAGAGAGGAGGCCAGAAAGAGCCAGGTCTGGTGGACCCAGGGTTAGCCCTCAGATGGGTAGGACTGCTCCACACCCACCTCCTAACCTCACCGATGGCTAATTTCATCTGCAAATGTTTGAATCTCTCAAAAGTGAGCACTCACTGCCCAAAGCCGCACAGTGAATTCTAGCTTAGGATCCCAGAATTCCCAAGAAGAATTCATAGAAATCCTTGTATCTTAGATTCATTCCCACTCCCTTGCCACCCACAACTCCTAGACTTTGGTTTTGTTGTTTTGTTGTTGTTGTTGTTTTTTAATCCCTTACTCCCATGGGAGATATAGTGTGCCCACCACTGCCGCCTGAGTGGCTGCTAGCATTTTCCCTAGCTGTTTATGTGGAAAATCATAAAAATATTTGGTGGCCAAAAAAAGAGAGGAGAAATGCTTTGGTGGTCTGATGCAACAGAATTCCTTTGGTGGGGGAAGGAAGCTGGATGTCTTATTCTAATCCAAAAGCATGCATAAATGCTGTATTGATTGAAGAGTACTAGGTAGAATGCACGTTCTTCTCAGAGACCTGCCCCCCACCCAACCCTCTCCAAGCAGACAAAAGCACTGTTGGCAGCTGGCAGAGTGTAAGTCACTTATAACCCGGCCACAGGGTTTGGGAAGAGCTGAAAGAAGAAATTCTTGCAGGCTGTGCTCCACCCTGAGTCTGGTATTATGCTCCTGCCCTGGTGGCTTAATTCCCTTGGCTGCAAGAGGAGGCAAGGATGCTGATGCTGATGATGGTGATGGTTGTGGTGGTGATCCAGATATTGCTGTTGCTGCTGCAGCTGATGTTGATTTTTTTTAACGTGCTGCACGTTATGTTATAGTTATGAAGCCTCTCTGTATACATTCTCTCCTTTGATGTTCATAGTGACTCCCCGTGGGAGGCAGATCAGGTATCATATCACATCACACCCATTTCACAGGGGAGGAAAATGAAGCCCAGAGAGACAAAGTGTCTTGCCCAAGAGAACACAACTTGCCAATGCCAAACCCTGCAGATCAGCTTTACACCATGTTGACTTGAGCTCTGAACAGCACAGTCCAAGGGATTCGTAATGCAAGCTACATATGGCATTTAATATTTTCCAGTAGCCCCATTTTTAAGGTTACAAAAAAGCAAGTGAAATTGATTTTTAATAGTATATATAATATAACCCAATATATCCAAAATATTATCATTTCAACATGTAATCAATGCAGACATCATAATTGTGATGTTTTACCTTCTTTGTTTTAATACTAGGTATTTGAAATCTAATGGGTATTTTTCACTTTGAGCACACCTCATTTCAGACTAGCCACATGTGGCTGATGGCTATGTTACTGGCCAGCCCAAATCTGGCCAGTATTTGTACGATGCAAAAGTCAGTTATCTTAACCACCAGGACGCACTGGTTTTTCTCTGTCTTCCATTTGCAAATCTTCAAATACCTTCTCAAAGGTCATCTCATCCAGCTCCCTGCTTTTAAGCAGGAATGCCTTAACCATGTTAGCAGGAATTGACAGTGTCTTTGATGCCAAGTGTATTTTTGAGAAAAACCTCAAAGAGAGGAAAGCAGGATCATTGCTTGATTCATCTTTATTCATTAAGAGGAAAAACTTTCATCTCAACTTCACCTCTTTCTAGTCATGCAGACAAGAAGCAAAAATTATTTCAGTTGACAAACTGTGTTTTTCCTCCTCTTTCCACCCTCTTTTCCTTATTCTCTTCTTTCTCCTCCTTCTTCTTAATCATCATCTGCTAAAACATCTGATCCAGATATTAGCACTGAGTGATTAGCAATCATCTATAAGCAGCACCTTGGTCTACCTTCCGAAGGGTTTTTTGAACTGCACCCTAATTATACATAGTGCTACATGAGGCACAGGGCAGAGATAATGATCCTTCCAAGAACACTGGGCACTAGAAAAGGAGGAGGAGGGAGGGAGGAACAGATGGAGGGAGGGAGGGAGAGGGAGGGAAGGAAAGGAGGAAGGGAAAAAAGTATACCAGGTTCAATAGTACCCCACCCCGCAAAACTCATGTTCACCCAGAGCCTCAGAATGTTACCTTATTTAAAACTAGGATTTTTGCACATGTAATGAAAAGATAAGGACATTGTGGTGGGTCCTAAACCAATGACTGATGTCCTTAAAAGAAAGATATGTGGACACACACAGAAGACACAAGTAAGAACACCGTATTAGTCCACTCTCACACTGCTAATAAAGACATACCCAAGACTGGTAATTTATAAAGGAAAGAGGTTTAATGGATTCACAGTTCCGCATGGCTGGGGAGGCCTCACAATCATGGCTGAGGATGAAGGAAGAACAAAGAGACGTCTTACATGGGGGCGGGCAAAAAAGAGCATGTGCAACGGAACTCCCCTTTATAAAACCATCAGATCTCATGAGACTTACTCACTATCACGAGAACAGTATGGGAAAAGTGGCCCCATGATTCAATTATCTCCACCTGGCCCCATCCTTGACATGTGGGGATTATTACAAATCAAAATGAGATTTGGGTGGGGACACAGCCAAACCATATCAAACACTATGTAAAGACAGAAGTGGGGATTGAGCGATATGTCTACAGGCTGCCTTTGACCACAAGAAACCAGGAGAGTGGCATGGAACAGATGATCCCTCAGAGCCTCCAGAAGAATCAACCCCACCACCCTCTTGATTTTGGACTTCAGGTCTCCAGAGCCATGAGAGAATATATTCCTGTTGTTTTAAGCCACCCAGTATGTGGCAATTTGTTATTGCAGTCCTAGGGGACTGATACAGAAAGGAAGTGCCAAATCAGGCATGCTTTCTTGTGAAAAATCAGTAAAGACACATGATCAAAAAAAGGCTGCAGTTGAGAACATGAACTTAGGGGCAGCTTCCCTATCCACTCTCTCCCTGCTGCTCATGAAATCATATCAGCTTCCCTCACCTTCCCCACTCTCAGTTGCCCATTCTGGTAGTTACACTTGAGCCCCAGGTTTCCTATGAAAAGGTAAAGCCTTAAAATGAAGGGTTTAAGTAATTCAAATATTGTCCTATAAAAGAGGGAACAACTTATTCTGGGTGACTTTTGAGGGCAGAGTGAAGACCAAAGAGTAAGAGAGGAAAGCAAATCTCGACTCTGCTTGTAGAATTTTTGGACAAGCAGAACTGGTCCATGGTAAGAGGGATGCCTGGCATGCATGCCTCTAATGAAAGCTGGTCTTGGGGGCATCATAAGGAAGTTAGGGGGATTTCATCTTTCTGCCATCATCAAAGGAATTTCTATTCAAAAAGGAAAATAAGCTGGATGGTCACAGGGCCCTCTTCCATCTGAAAGCTGACTATGTGATTCTGAGTCAGAATAGTTTTCATCAATACAGAGGCAGTACAGTTCTGAAGAGGTTGAGGGAGACAGTGACTGTCTCATAGGCCAGACTCAGATGAGACACTGACATGGACCATATATGGATGGGACACTGATGCGGACCTTATACAGATGGGACACTGACGCAGACCATGTACGGAGAGGACACTGACACAGACTGTATACGGACGGGACACTGACACAGACTGTATACGGACGGGACACTGACA